>NC_040888.2:8385713-8625713 GCF_900634795.4 Betta splendens
TTTCAGCTTTTTAAAAAAAAATGTTACTCCTGTAAAACCATTCATATGCTTTTGACTTAATTTCACAACTGGTAAAACAATAGACGTAGCTAAGTTGACAAATAACATTAAGCAGCCAGGTCACATGCCACAAGAAGACCAAATGGGCTGCAGTAAGCTGTGAGAATGGCTGGTGTTTGGTTCACTGTAGCTTTCTGGTCTCTTTGCACTTCGAGGCAAAATTCTCTAACCCCAGCACCCTATGCTCTAAAAGCAGGCTGTCTTCGAGCTAGCCCTTGGTTCAAGATGTAAAAACTCACTTACTCCTCTCTCTGTCTCTTTTCCTCCAGGACGCACCGATCCAGTGCCAATTATCCTCAAATATGATGTCATGGGAATGGGGCGGATGGAGATGGAGGTAGGAAGCTGTTTATTTTAACCTTAACTCTTGTTTCAACATGTAGTAAACTATAATTCACAACAGGCATTGAACAGAATGTAGATCTTTTTAATGATAATGCTTTCACATGCCAGCATAAACATGTGCTGTGCACGTGTAGTTACTGTGTAGGAGCAACAAATGTCATGAGCCACCGTGCTTACACCTACTTATTCCCAAAGACTCTCTGGAAGAGTCATTTACAGCTTGAAAACACAGTTGAGCCCAGGACCTCCAGGCATAATGCCACTGGGGTTATATAAGCATAGCGAGTTTGAGCAGCACAAGCAGTGTCTGAAGTTAATAATGACTAAATGCAGAACCTGGCTTCTTACTCATGCCCTTGAAGCCCTACTTAAGATGGGCAGGCCTAAATAGACATGCACAGTGAATACTGGCTGTTGAATGCTACCATAATTTACAAAATTTTCATTCTTTCCTTTTAAAGAGGGTTTCTAGTGTAACTTCTGTGTTTTTTCTTTTTAGCTGGACTATGCAGAGGATGCCACAGAGAAAAGAAGAGTTCTTGAGGTGGAAAAGGAAGATACAGAAGAACTGCGGCAAAAATACAAGGTAAGAGGAGTTGGTGATTTCTGGTGATTATAGTTTGTTCGCTCTATACCTGTGTAAAAGTAAACAATTTAACTCCCTCTATTTTCCACCACCTACAGGACCAGATGGAAAAAGAGAAAGCCATTGCAAAAGCTCTGGAAGACCTGAGAGCCAATTTCTACTGTGAGCTATGTGATAAGCAGTACACCAAACACCAGGAGTTTGACAACCATATTAACTCTTACGACCATGCTCATAAGCAGGTATTGTTTACTATTTGGAGTTGTGTTGAGTTTTAGAGGTCCTTGATTTCTTACAGGCTGTTGTTTGTCATCTTGCTTTTGTGTAATGCAGAGACTTAAAGAGTTAAAGCAGAGAGAGTTTGCTCGTAACGTGTCGTCACGCTCTCGTAAAGATGGAAAGAAGCAAGAAAAGATGCTGCGTCGACTTCATGAGCTGGCTGAGCAAAGGAAACAGCAGGACCAGTAAGAACTTGTTTCTTGAGAGCCCTCTGCTGGCTGGATTTTGGATTTTGCAATGCCACTGCAACCATGTACTGTACAACTGTGTGGCTTTGGAAATATGGCAAAATAATTCAAAACAGAATTAATTTATAGAATAGAATGTAAGGTTCTGTCACACGGCATGATTCACAGGAAGACTAAACCTTGTAGCTTGAATATACAGAGTTCTGATGTACAAACACAAAATTTAAGATTTAAAAAAAATGACTCTAATCAAAGTTTTTGTGTTTTAGCACTCCAGGAAGTGGACCCATGTTCAAAACCACCACAGTGGCTGTGGATGGAGAAAAGGGAGAAGATGGTGACCACCTGACAACTGAAAATCCTGCGTTAACGGAGAGTTTCTATGAAGCACCACAGACAGAAAAAACTGAGCAGGCCTCCCCAAAGCCTAGCCCCGCCATCAGCTTCTCACTAGGGAAGAACACCTCCTCCTCCCCAACCCCGAGCAGTGGATCCAAAGTCAGCGTGTCCTTCTCCTTTGCCAAGAAAGCTCCGGTAAAGCTAGAGACTGCAGCTGCTGTATTCGCTGATCACGGAGAAGAGGCTATGGAGGAGGAAGAAGTCCAGGATGGAGAAAAGCCTGCGGGACAAGAGGAGACATCTGGCTGCAGCACAGACAGCCCTAAGGCAGTATCAGGAGGAGGTGAGGGGGGAGATAGTGGCAATGCAACAGGGACAGAGGAGATGCAACAGCCTGATGACGGAAGCTCTCTTGCTTCCACGCTTAACAAATTAAAGATGATGATGAAAAAGGAGGAAGGATATGCCGGACAGGAGCCTCAGTACTATCACTACATACCTCCTGCTCACTGCCGGGTGAAGCCTCACTTCCAGTTTTTGCTGTTCATGAAGGCGACTGATCAGTGCCAGGTCAAAGATGATGATGACGATGATGAAGAAGAAGAAGATGATGATGAGACAGATGAAGAAGATGATGAGGAGGAAATACAAGAAGAGAAAAATGTTCAAGATAGTCCCGAACAGATAGAATCCAGTATTACAGAATGTAAGTCGGAAAATGACCAAGGTAGTGTCACGTCAACCCTTATTGTAGAGCAAACTCCTCCTTCACCGAAAGTGAAGATGGAGGATGTCTCTCTATGTGCAGAATCAGTTTCCACAGTACTGTCTTCACCCACTGAAAAACCAGAAAGCATACAGGATTCCCTGGATTCCAACTTGGGCCCTAAAGTACCCACTGGTCCCTTCTTCCCAGTTCTTAGCAAAGATGAAAGCACTACCCTGCAGTGGCCCTCTGAGCTTCTTGAATTTACTAAATCTCAGCCTTCTCTTTCTTATAGCTGTAATCCCCTCTACTTTGACTTCAAGTTGTCTCGCAACAAAGGAGCACGTGGTGGGAAAATGGCAAAGTCCCCTAAACCCTGTGAAGAGGCTGATGACAAGGGGCAACAGGTAGCAGCCTCAACAGATGTAACTACTACACCGGGGACCAGCACTGAAAAGCCTGTGATAAAAGGTGAGCTTGGCCAGTCAGAAGTTGATGAACAAAAGCCTCCAAGTGGCAACAGTAGTGCCAAGAAAAAAAAGAAAAAGAAGAAACACAAGAAGTCTGCAAAGCACTCGAAACGCAAAGGTAAAGAGAAAGGAGCAGCAGACGAGGCGGAGGGCGACGCAGAAGTAACACAGGAAAAACCCAAGAAGAAGAAAAAACACAAAAGGAAGAAGAGCAAAAACAAGGCTCGAGATCAACACGAGGCAACAGGTGACGCAAAGGAGAAAGTCAAACCAAAGTCAGACGATAAATCCTCCTCGGTTCACATAAGCACTGGAGGAGGAGGAGCTACAGCGATTGCAGGGGTAGAGCTGGGGAAGAGGAAACGTCCTACGAAGGAAGTGCCTAGCAAGCCTGGAGCCGAGGACGGGGGAGCAGGAAAGGCTACGGACAAGACCAACTCATCAGAGGAGCACGGTGGCACCAAGCGACAGAAGACGGACTCCTCTGCACCTCAAAGTGCCTCCTGTTCCACCTCGGCCCAAAAGAGCCCCGGCCCTGGCAGACCTCCCAGCAGTGAAAGCGAGGACGAAGGAGGCTCGAACACCCACCGCTCACGGCACCACAGGTCGAGTCCACGAGAACAGCGCCACCACCACAGCGAGGAATCGGGCCGGTCCTGTAGTCGCTCATCGAGACGGGGCGAAAGACGGGGCAGCAGCCGCCGGCGCCATCGCGGCCAAACCTCCCACAGTCATTCGTACTCTAGCAGCTCGGAGCGCTCTTCGGCCGGCAGCAGCGCCTACAGCCACCGCAGCCGCAGCTACTCGGACAGCTACAGCGACTACAGCACAGAGGGCCGCAGACGGAGGCGCTCCAAGCGCTCGTCGGACTCCGAGTACGAGCGAAGGGGCAGCCGGAGCCGCAGGCGGTCCAGGCGACATCAGTACTCGTCGTCGTCGTCGGAAGAGTCGCGCTCGCGCTCGCGGAGCTACAGCCGCCGAAAGAGGCACCGGCGGCACCACCGCAGCAGCTCCAGGAGCTCCAGCAGCTGGAGCCGCAGCACCAGCTCGCGCTCCTGGAGGCGCAGCTACAGCCGGAGCCACAGCTCCGCCAGTCGCTCCTCCAGTTCAACCAAGGGCTCCGCCCGCAGGCGAGGTGCCAGAACCCGAGGGGACAGCGAGACGCATCGCAGAGACTTCAACCGCTCGCGCATCTACCGCTCCCAGTCGCCGCGATCGTCCTCATCACGAGGCCTTAACCGCACCACCCATTCGTCCAGCTCACAGACTCTGAGGCCGGGGTCCCGGGATGCAGGAGAGCAGAAGAATACCCTTACTGCACGGCAGCTGCTTGAAAAGATTCAGTCTAAAAAGAGCTCTGATGACTCTGCCACAGGAACAAAATCTGGCATCAAAATTAAGGACCCACCTCAAGGCTACTTTGGTCCTAAACTACCCCCAGCGTTGGGAAAGCTACCTCTTTTTGGGAAGCTGCAGGCAGGGAAAAAACCCATTATTCCCCTAACCAGATCTGATGAGAGCGAGAAATCAGGAGGAGGGAAAAGCTCCGAGGCTGAGGGGGAGATTATCCTAGTAGAACCTATAAGGGAGTTCCCTCCTCCACCACCGCCTCCAGCCCCACCAGTGCAGAAGGTTGAGGAGGCCCCACAGAGCACAGTGGTGGTGGAGGAGGAGGAGCCACAGCATCCAACCACAGAGACCCAGCTTCTTCAAGAATCCCGGCCCCTGTTTGAGCAGGAAGCTTCAATGATGATGCCCCAGTACCAAGGGGAAGCAGTGCAGGACCCTTCCCAGAACCCCATGATGGAGTCCCTCATGCCAGAAATGCAGCAGCAGCAGCCTGCCATGCATGCCTACCCCGGTTACCCACCGCCCACCATGGAGGAAGACGGAATGGAGCCAGAGGAGGATGGCCTGGCTCCTCTGGAGAGTCAGCCAATCACATTCACACCAGAGGAGATGGAGAAATACAGCAAACTCCAACAGGCAGCACAGCAGCACATCCAGCAGCAGCTGCTGGCCAAGCAGGTCAAGACTTTCCCCTCTGCGGCGGCGGCCGCAGCCGCTGCGGCAGCAGCCGCCAACCTGGCCCCTGCCCCTCCTCCACCAGCGCTGCAGCAGATCCACATTCAGCAGCCCACCGTGTCCGTAGCCTCTGGCACATCGATTACTACGGTGCAACATGCCATCCTTCAACACCATGCCGCCACGGCTGCAGCCATGGGCATCCACCCCGCACACCCCCACCACCCCCATCCTGCACACGCCCAGTTGGCCCAGGTGCACCACATTCCCCAGCATCACCTCACGCCCATCTCCCTGTCTCCTTTGGGGCCTTCCCTTGGCCATTCTTTGGGACACTCACTGGGACATGCTGGACTGATTCCTGCCCACCCAACAGCCTTTCTCTCCGGTCAGCCTATTCACATTATCCCAGCTTCTGCACTTCACCACACCCCATTAGCGCTTCACCACGTCCCCCACGCTGCTCTCTACCCAACCCTCTTCACACCTCGGCCCTCGCAGGCTGCTGCAGCAGCAGCTCTGCAGCTCCACCCGCTCCTACACCCCATCTTCTCAGGGCAGGACCTTCAGCACCCACCGAATCACGGCTCATGAGTAATGCATGTGAAGGCCATTATTCAGAGCACTGGAAGATAGGCGTAACCTGCACTGACTTGGTTCAGGATTTTACACGGCGTCTCTGTGACAACACACAGGCAGTGAGACAGGAAGCTTTTCAACAGCCATCTTATTGGCCTACATAGTGCAGCAAGGTGTAGCCACAAAGTGGTGCTGCCTGTGTTGGGTTAAAATGTGACACTAACATTTTCTTCTAGCTAATGTGAGCTTTTTTTATGACAGGGTGTAAATTGGAAGAGATGTCCTCAAAAAATGGTTTATGTTTCATCTTGTTGTGTATTAACAGAATGTTTGAATGACAAATCAGATCAACCACTGGAGCTTTTTTGTTACACATAAGTATATTCCAGCAGTTTTTGTCTTTTGGCAGCCAGAATGATGTAAAAACTCAAACTAAAGGCAGAATCATGACCGGAAATAGGTAATGACTCTAACACCATCACTCTAGACGCAGACAGCTTTGACTCTGTAATGTAACCTTCAGATGGACTATGTCAATTACTGATGACTACTTGCCCTTTTGTTGAATTCTTGGTTTAAATATGATTTGTAATGCAGTTCCTTGTACATATATCAGTGTGTAATGTGAAGAATAACGCCAATGATGACTATATACGTTTAACAGCTGTGGTGTCAGTATGACGCTGTCACTTAGGAACCTTTCTGTAACTGAGAAGAAAGGATGCAGCAGTTTTAACATCCTTAATGCTCTGAGGCAAAGTTCCCTGTGTTGAGGGTACATCTTATTGAATTGCACTGAAATCTGTACATCACGATGATGCTCTGGCATCGTGTAACAAATAAGATTGTAGTATACTGCAATAATGGTATTTTTGTTTTTAAATTATTTTTCAAAGTGCCCTTCACAAGAAGGACGGTGTTTTTTGCTTTTGTGTAAGTTTGTAAATAAAACTGCTGTAGATTAACCGATTAACACACTAGGGGTTTGAGACTGCTGATGAAAAAAAACGCAGTACGACGACTTTAATAAACGACGGTGTACGATTTTTATCGAGGTTGTTTCTAAACGATCTCAGCTGAGACGGGCTGGGACGGCGAAGGGTAGTAATCTGTCAAACAGTAGCAACTCTGTATTTTTAAAGACTTACTCTCGTTTCAGCAAATAAAACCTTGAGTTCATTTGGCTGAGATTCATATGTAAACACCTAAAATGATGAGGTCACCTTCCTATGAACTGGAAACCGGCAGAGGTCAGTGTTGGACATAAAAATAATTATAGTCAAGGGTTTAAATACACCACTGGGGAGAAGCAATGTCTGGCTTCCAGTAATGCCTCACCTAACTTTCTTACAGAGAACTCTACACATTTAACATGAGCTAATCACATTTATTTGAAGAGGAAACATCAAGACAATGAGACATGTTTTATTCTATTCAGGTAATTAAATCACTCACACAGTGAGACTAGAACCGCGTTTCAAGTAACAAATGCACAGACGTTTCCTGTTCATCCCATGTCTCATACTGGAAGCAGGCTCAGTTACCAGTTTATTAAGTACACCCAGTTGGAACCAATGGGGCCTAAAACAATTCATGTAACACAGTTTGAACAAGGCAAAAGCAAATCATATTCATTGAGCCATGACTCATTCAGAATTGTTGTACAGGAGCATTAGTCTCAGCTGTGGAATTAGTGACTACAGTAAACAGAAAACAAGCCTACTCATACATACTAATACCAATAACATGGAGCTTTATGAATATTTCCCATTTCTGTATTGAAACATGCTTAACAAACTAAAGTGTCTATTACAAACTTGTAGACAAAGAATTTTTCCACTGGAAGCAAAAGCAGAATCAGAACAAAGGTAAGTACTGTAAGAAGCTGTTAGAGTTCAGTCACAAGCCATTTACAGTTCAGTGGTTTTGATGGAGGGAAAAAGTTGAATGAATGTGCAGCAGAACGTTCCTTTGGAGCTTGAATAAAATACTGTCATTTTTCACGTGCCTAAAAATATTTCAAATGGCAAATTACCCTGGCACAATTTCTTTTAAAAAGATCTGCTTTTTAAAAAATTCAGCTCCACCACTTTTCGTATGACGAGGGGAGATGTGCTGCAGGAGAACAGGGGTCAAGCCAGGTATCTGATGACCAGGAACATGAAGACACAGGTCAGCAACATGCCGCCAATCATGATGAACTTGTCCTGCGTCGCTCGTCTCTCTATCAGTCTCATCACTGTGTTAGACAGACCTAACATGTTGGCCACGTCCAGCATCTTCTTATGGGTCCCCTGCAGAATGGAAACAGCAATGATTGGGTTTTAACAATGGAGGCATTACATGGTCATATTCTGATTGTCCACACTAATTCCTCCGATTCTGGAGACGCCCGGCGCCAACGCCCTCCCTGACGAGCTACAGCGTCAGACACACAACACGCACACCCTGATAAGAGGAGGCCTAAGGCAAAACCAGGAAGACCATCTCCTCCCTGGGAAACAAGGACTCACCCATCAGCCGAGCAAACGCACACGAACAATAAGAGTATTGTGACCGATGTGAACACCAGCATGCGGCTGAAGGCACCCGTCTACCAGAGTACATGCTGTTTCCTGCTGCGACCGGTCTTTACACGTGTACCTTCAGTGTGGACCTTTGATCTCTGAGGGTGTTGAGCATGGTGCTGCCGCTGCCAAGGAGATCGTCCATGCCTCTGTGTGCGTTGTGCAAATTGGAGTTGAACTGTAGGGTCTCGTCTATGGGGATGGAGGTGTCGGCATCCTATTGAACAAAAACGTTATTAACGACAGTTTGAGAGAGAGAGAAAGAGAGAGAGAGAGAGAGAGAGAGAGACATTTGTGTGTCACACCAGGCTCTGTTCAGCTTACGTTGGTGGTGAAGGTCCGGCTCATCAGCTCCTCTCTCTCCCTCTCCTGGGCTTCTTTGGCGTAGCGGCGATGCTGGAAATTCTGTAGGGCGCTCCGAAGGTGCTGAACATCGTACTTAAGCTGATCCACTCGCCTGAGGAAAGGAAACAAATTAGGTTTTTACTCACTTCTTATCAAATAATGTCTATGACAAATAAGGTACTTTTGAAATACTAAAAGTTGCACCTGAATGTTATTGATTATTTCTTTCCCTTAACATAACAGAGCCCAACTCTGCTGTGTAGCTAAACAGCAGGACAGGCCTGTCTCATCATTCACACCCCCTCTTTTCCAACTGACTTAGTCCAAACTCACAACTTGGCGTTCTGGCGGCGGTTTGGTGGCTCCTTGCTGGCCACAATCTCCAGACGTTCTAACTGGGTGAAGATCTGGTCGATTCTGGCCTGCAGTTCATTCTCTAATACTACGAGAGGAAAACAATAGAGGGTCAAAAAACATCAGAGAAACAAAATCCACAAAACAACATAATAAACAATTATTTTCAAGTAGAGTACAATTGAATTTAATTATCTATTACAATGTTCCACTGTTCAGGCTCATCCAACTAATCTAATATATGATCATTAAGCAATGACGCTCTATCATGAACTGTGGAAGACGCTATCTACAGCACGCTACATTGTCCTTTGGGTTGAAGTACAGCTCGGTGTCACACGTTGGGAGAGGGGAGGAGCGGGAGCGCTGTCTGCTGCCTGGCTCCCACCATTATCTGGAAGAATCCCTCCCAGCTTCGGTCACTGCACCCCACCTTCCCGCTTCCTGCCCTGGCACCAGCCTCGCCTACAACTGATCGGGCAGGCACCACGAACAGGAAGCAATCAACCCGGGAGACACCAGGCACTCTATGGTCGCTAAATCAGGGCGAAATAACATGCAGCCACAACATGGTCTTTCCTAATTAAAAAGTCCACCTCACAAATAGAAGCAAATCTAAGGACTGGGACACAAATATCACAATGGCACCAAAGTGGATAGTTTTATATAAACTCATTTTACATATACATAATATAAATGTTTCAGGAGTTTTAGATGCTTGAAACTACTGAGTAGATGTCTGTTTATGTAGGATTTGTACTTATGATAACACTGTTCTATATTTATGTTTTGTGTGACATATATTTTCACTGCAAAACAGAAAATAATGAATCAAACTTAAACAGTGAATACCAGATACTTTCCCAGTTAATATCTGAAAAGATAAATTCCCCATAAAATAAAAGGATTATAGGTTAAGATGGTTAATAGGATTTTAGCCACCAACACATTTGAGTCGCAGAACTCACAGTGCACTGACTGACGGTCTGTCCTCTCCAGGTTTCCCATCAGAGACTGGACCTCCTGGATTTGCCTGATCCAGAAGAACAGGGTCAGAACAGAAGAACAAGGTGGAGGAACCCACACTCCGTCCACAAATACAACTTCATATTCAGTAAATGTCCGATACAGTCACGATAATCAGATAAAAGATCTGGAAACCCTTTAATGGCTAAAATCCCACCATGCTGCTTTGAGTGAAATGAATGTAAAGTTAGCAATAAAACACTGGAGCCACTGTTTTGGCTAATTGGCTTCGAAAGTTCCCACAGACAACAGACGCACTCACTTGTTTGTCTGGTGGTAAAGCGTTTCCATCTCAGCCACTTCGCGTCACGCGCTTCCTCACTCGGCTTTATTTCATCTAACGTCTTTATTCTGACAAGTGTCTAAGCTAGCAGGCTAGCTAACAGGAGTAGTGTGTACACGTCATCGCCCGGGAGATTGTGTACGGAAATATGAAAGCGGAAGCGCCGCAGCATCACCCAAGAGTGTGAAATGCGGAAAGAGCGCTCACTCCGCCTCCGTTTCCTGACGCTGGAAGCGAAGTAACAGCTCTGTGCTTGGTTTTGGTTTCCACAACCTCCTCCCACACCTCGCGTGATACGGAGACGTACGTTACTTATAATTAATACACGCATTGGAATCCAGTTGTGACTGAACGCAACGTATTTTAAACACCACGCGATTAAACAGAATCTATATTTATGATTTTCTAATTAACGATCTTTGGTTTTAGTACTTGTCCATGTTGCAGTAAAGCGATTAGTTTTTTATGGCTATTGGCTATTAATTATTCATAAATCAAGAGTGAGAAATTGTTCAATAGCAGGAACGACCCTCCACCATGGGGCTCGGATCTGATGGAAGGGACGCTCTTACAAATTTTGCCCAACCCATTTTTTGACTCGGTCAAATAACCACATGGGTGATTATGACTTCCCCACAGTACTTCAACCTCAGTGATTTTTGAAATAATCTAAATTATTTCCTTTAATAATTAACTCTTCAGCAAATAGTTCATGATCCAGGAAGCATGAGCCACTGAACCTTTTACTTTGCTCACTTCATTGATGCATCATTAGAATAAACTAGCACTGAGGTACTGGCTGATTTCACTGGGTGTCTGGGAAAGTTATTGTTGCTGCACGAAGGACATACAGAAATCTTTTTTTTTTTTTTTGGCCTCTGATTCCTTCAGAACTTAATCTGGCCAAGGCCGCAGTGGACAAGTCAACGTTATCCAACCCAGCCTAATCCTAGCTGCGCTTCAGGCTACTTTTTGTATCACATTTGATATTCTCCAACACCCAATAGCTGACAGGTGTGATAGCACAGATCCTCTCCCCTCCCAAAACAGCCTCTGAGAGCACGCAGCGTAATCTGTTGACATGTAGACATGTGACAGGAAAGACTCGGGGAAACGTGTCCCGGGGCTAGCGTTTGTCAGCTCGCCCTGACTCGGTCTAATTAGTCAATCTTCATTTTCCACAGGTAGGTGTCAGAATATTCCCGTCTGTCCGTCCCGAGGCTTCCTCTTCGCCCGCGGCCAGAGACGCCTAAGCTAATGATATCAAACCTTCCTCCGTGAGGTAAGGGCGTCTGAGGCAGGAGACAGGTTGTTTGTGGAGTCGCCTGTCACGGGCCGTGTCACACGGCGCTGTGTGAAAGCGGCGCGCTCGGAATTCCCAGAACGAAACCTTGCAGTTTCACAACAGGCCGCTGGTGATTTAGTTTGGGTGGGGGGGATCATCCGAAGGGCGTCGCCTGGCATCCCAGCGAAAACCACATCTCAATCACTTTGCACCCCCCCCCCCCCCCCTCCATCCCTGAGCTGTCTGCAGACCTGGGAGGGGAGCACCGGTGAGTCTGGGGGTGAAGCACGGCGCATCTAATTGGGTCAGTGAGCTGTAACAAGCGCCCGTTGGTCTCCGCTTCATCAGCCAGAAGTCGGCCCAGACGCTCTTCCTCCTCTGCCTGATGGTACTTGAGTTGATGGGTGTATCTCGGGGCTAGACACTTCTCAACAGAGGTCCTTTTCACCCCCCCCCCCCTCATGTCAGAAGCCCTGGGATCCGTTCATGCCACTTCTTGCTCTCGCTGTTCACCGTTTTTGGTTGTCATAACACATCCCCAGGGCAGCGCTTGGATGTGCACGGGCTCCCTTGCTGCTGAGAACAGAGGAATAAGGCCTCCTGCAACCACTCCTGAGAAGGAGAACCAGAACATGCGGCCCATTTGGTTCTCTCTCGCTCTCTCTCTCTCGCTCTCTCTCGCTCGCCCTCGCTCTCGGGGTCACGGGGGTTCGCTCTGTCTGTCTGTCCGTTGCCTTTCAGGCCCCGAGGATGACGTGACATGAGCTTACTGCTCCCCCTCCGCACTTGAGCGCCTTGAGCGCCACAGACCCGAGCTGGAATCCAGACTCCAGGTGTGGAGAAACTCACCGGGGGGGGGGGGGCCCATGCGGTCACATCTGGATTGATACGCAAACATCACGGTGGTGGGAGATCATGAAGAGGTGGACACGTGGTTTAATGTCAGGAAGCTGAACCAACGTGGGTCCGACCCCCCCCTCGTTTGGTGACAGAGCTGTGCATCGGATGAGCTGGGCCTTATTGAGATGATTAGCGCGGTGCCACAAAGCAGCCAACAAGTGCTCAGCACATGTGCGAGCTCTGCTCCAGGCGACTGGAACTGGCTGACAAAACACCAAATGTGCCCAAACCCCATTACGAAAGTATTAATCGAAAATTTAAAACATATTTGACCCCCCCTTTAATAATGTTTTGGCTTATTTCATAAATTCCACATGTTATTGTATCGTTTTATTGCCTATGATTTATTAGAAACAAAGGAAAGCTGCTAATGGAGACGCTGCGTGGGGCGTTTTCACCCGCCGTGGGTTCGGTGCCGCTCGCCGGGCGTCGTGGTGCCGCAGCTCCAGCTGCATCCATGTCAGACAACATGGCAGCAGAGGAAGAAAGCACCCTGTGTACTCTGTGATTACTCCCCTCAATAACACTGTTTTGTTCATCAAGGGAAAATGATACGTTATTGAATCGCTTCTGCACAACATATTTAATGATGTTTTCCAGGCAATATAATACATCATAACTCTGCCGTGATTGCCCAAGACAGGCCGAGCGAAGAGGCCAATTATGAGGAGCGAAAATCGCCCTGGGTCAACAATTTTTGGATGCAAGTCGATTTTTTTGAAGGCACGCTGATCTCCCCACTGCCCCCGGGGGAGATGATCCGCTCGGCTTTGAAGCCGTGATGAGACGCTGAATGAAAGCAAATGAGGGCCTGTCAGAGATAATGGGAGAAACTCATAAGCTCCCAGCGTCCCAGTGGGTCCTGGTGGGAAAGCGGCCCACGGAGCGGTGGCCTACGAGTGGTGGTTGGTCACGATGGAGCAGCTAAGATGAACAAAAGGTGATGGGAAACGATAACACGGGGGTTTTCTTCTTCTTTTATAAACTTCAGTTTCATCTTTAAATCCAGGCCCCAGCGGTTCTGAACCGCTCCTTTGACCTCCTCTGTGGCCGCGGTGTTGACGTACATCTCCACAGCCTCCCCTCCTGACCTCAGAGAGCAGGCGGCGATCAAACGGCTGTCAGGCGCTCGCACAAACAGCCCCGTGGCCGTTCCACCTGCGGGAGCCAGACCTCCGAGGACGAGAGCAACGCAGACGTCAACGCCACGGCCTCCGGACCGAGCTCAGCCACGCTCATATGATCCCATGTGTCAGTCAGCCGGAGCGTGTGGCTCGCAGAACTCCGAACATAATAGATCGGGATGATATATTATTATATTGGAATTCTTGAATGACAGTGATGATTTAATAAGTGTGAGCAATCCTAGAAATAAAGCCAACAGATGGCATGAGTGCACAGCCGCAGATATTACAAACAATCGCGGACAACATTCCAGACTTATTTTTCACAGTTGTTGCTGGTTGAGAGAACACACAGCTCTGCACTTTATCTGTGTTTTCCCTGTTTGGACATTGTTGATCTGGGAAAGTTTTGTTTCAGCTCTAATGGAGGTCAGTGTGTGTGTGTGTGTGTGTGTGCGTGTGTGTGTGTGTGTGTGTGTGTGTGTGGCTTTGTGAGAGAAAAGCAGAGGAGTTCCAGACATATAGCAGAGGGAGTCATTCATGGAGGTGCACGTGGTCTTATCGTGTGCTATCGCGGCGTTTACGCTGCAGGTGTTTCTGCAGGGCAGCATGGGAACAGGCTCCCCTCGGTGATACCAGTGGACGGGCCGAGTTACCGATACATCTATGCAGAGCATCTCCACAGCTCATCAGCCTGTCTGCTATCACACTAAAAATAAAACAGTCAGAGTAAAAGTACTTCAATAGTCAAAATGCATGAATGCACTTTAAACAAAACAATGCAAATGAGATTATTTGTCTTATGACATAGGATAAACGTAGAATCAGATGTGCAGGTATATGGTCAATAGCTTTTCAACATAAGATGAACAAAGAATGTATTCATGCATTCATAAGATCACCAAACCCAGTGCGGTTCATCTTCTGGGGACCACGAGTAGCAGAACTTCACGGCGATCCGTGCTCAAGTTGAAAATTGTTTGTTCAGTTTGGCCCCAGGATATTTCGCTGAGTAGCATTTACAACACGGAAAGTTACTCATACATTTACAGCTTCTGAGGAACTTCCTTTGCTTTAGCCTCCAGCACGTCGCGCTACTACTACAGCAGCAGTGTGCATGTGGTCTATATGATGTAGGCTCTGGACAAACTGGACCCTTTAACCAGTTACCTATCAAAAAAGCAGGTTTTAATCTCCTCCTCTTCATCGTTACCCGTTCATCGTCCCTCTGCCGTCAGGTGGACGTCCATCATTTCAACCTCCCGCTCACACGCACACACGTTCACAGAACCTTTACACCCACACGTCTCATCAGCCGCCGCCGACTGGACGTCGGCCGCCGTCCCGGCCCCCCAGCCTTTAAGCTAGGCCCCCCGTAAAGGTATGCACTGAGCCCTGTCATAGCTCTAGGCACTGCGTGTTCTTGTTGTGGGTTGAGCAATTGCATTAGTCATTTCACATTCCAAATTCCTACCCCATGCCGTATGCACGACTCTCTCCCTCTCGCTCCTTTCCCCCTCTCTCTCCTCATCCTCTCCTCATCCTCCCTCTTCGTCGCTCCTTTTCCTCTCCGCCGTGTCAGGGTGAGGGGATTAGGCCCCGCGCTGATGCTATCTCAGTGGCTGCTCTTCAGAGGTGGAAGTCTCGTGGGGTTTATACGTTTGACCCGGGGCCCATAGGTTCCGATTACAGGACGGGCCTTTGCTTTGTGTCCTTGAGCAAGGCGTCTACCTGGCTTTGTACGCTTCAGTTAACAGCCACCTTTCGTACACAAATGAGTGATGTATAAACCTGAGAGCTATGTAAGTTGCTGTGAATATTATGTTTTGTCTAACACAAATATGGAACATATCTGAAGGAGCGGCCCGGCCTCAGTGTGTTCATCCATCGGAGCACGGAGCTGTGCTTTGTTGCAGCCTTCACCTGAACCGACCAGCGCAGACACAGGAGGCGTCACCTGCGTCGGTGAGTTTGTCTGGGAGACGGCGAGGAGCTGCAGCGCGTGAGGCCCGCAGAGGAAACGCTCACTACAAACACACTCAGGTATCACCCCCCCACCCCGCCCGAAGTGACCACAGGTGTGCGCACAGCAAATATGCACACACACACACACACACACACACACACACACACGCATATGCAAAAACCCTGTCTGCCCTCACCTGTCACTTGTCAGGACTTTCTGAACCACACACACACACACACACACACACACACACACACACACACACACACACACACACACACACACACACACAGGAGGATCTTGCTTATTGCCCCCCCCCCCCCTCGCTCCATCAAAGCAGCCTCCCTTGGGGCTTGTGCGTGCGAGTCTGGCTGTGGACTCGGCGGCCCCCATGGCTGCAGCCCTGCGCTCTGGGTAGCGAGGGAAATGAAGGCTTTAGGAGTTCATTATAAAACAACAAGCGCAGCAGCGGGGGAGAGGCCTCTCGGTGCCACGAAGCATCCCTTCTCATCCCTCCGTCTTCGTCCCTCAATATCTCGACTTCGGGCCTGTGTCTGGGCCCGTCTCCCCAAGCTCTGAGGGCAATGGGGATTTTTAATCGATGGAATAAGTTAAATATTGATTTGCAATAGTGTAATAAGGCCGGTTAATAGGCTGAGCCGTGGTTTGAGCGTTAGAACTTGTTTGAACCCAGTCGTCTGAAGGCGTCTGAGGTATTCAGGTCGCTGATCTTTGTTACCCACCAGGGGAAAATTATGAGGACGTAGGATTTTCAGTTATTCAATAAAAGACCAGAGAAAGTAAACATTACTTTCTGTAGCAAACGTTGAGCATCAATCAAAAAAAATGTATAGTGCATTACATTATTTATACATATAAGACTTTTTCTTTATTCTACAATTGGAATAATATTTTGTAATGAAAATATCTTTCATTTAGTTTTAACAAACCTTATAATGTTCCTCGTTTTACATTTCACATTTGTTTGTTGTCATTCTCCCCATCATCTTTGATTTTTAAGGTAATTAAACGTAATTTTAGTCGTTCCCTGTACGTCTGATGTTCTAATAAGAAATAATAATGTGTAATCGCAGCAATTAGGGTGCAACATCAAAAGCCTAAGTACCTCGTACAATAGCGTCCTGTGTGCCGCAGCTCCACGGCAGGTTATGATTCAGTGATAATGGCGCGTGAGCGGCCCTCGTCGTCACGACGCGTGGCTGATTGCAGCCTTTTAATGGTGGACTCTGGAGGTCAAACGCGACATTCCTCCGAGTCACCGTCTTTGTCATCATCATCATTATGACTGTCGTCGCGGCTGTTGCTGCTGGCCAGAGGCGCAACACCTGTAAGCGCGTCGCGCGCGTTGGGGGGGGTGACGTGGGTGACGTGACGCAGCGAGACCGCAGAGCTTTCGCATGAAAAGGACGGCAGGAGGTGGTTTCCGCCGGGTGCCCGTGGGTTCTCAGGGCAGGTGCACCGGCCTCATGCGCGCGTGCGCGCGTGCGCGCGGAGCGTGTGGTTCGCGTGTTGTGAGAGCGCACGAGCGCGCGCGTCTGGAGGAGCGAGGGCCTGCGGCGGCCGAACAAGACACAACGAACACGACGCAGCTCTTACAAACGTAGCCATTTATTAGCCTCAGCTGTTTTAAATAAGAACGTAATGCAGCAATATCATTAAAGAAATATGGAGATCTTTGAAAGCACGTGCGTCTACAGAGGAAATAACTCTGCATAGCTCGTAAATCTTACAGATGTTTGCCAAAAAGAAGAAGTGAGGTAGAAATTCATAATTCCACATTGTCATATACCTGGAGCTCTATTCATCTCATATGTACATAAATATATAACATCAACTGGCCAATGAAAACACGCCCTTGGGCCGAAGGAGGACTTTTGACCTGCACACATGGACACACATCAGGACGTGGACATGGTGATTTGCTTTGATTAACAATTAGGGAACAAAAGGAGCGTGATTGGCTGCTTCAAAGGCCTCTGGAACAAAGATGTGGCCGAGGGAGAACTTTGAAGCTCAAATGGCTAATTTTAAACATTCAATTATAGCAAAAAAATGTGCCTCTAAAAATAGAGAAATAGAAGAGAAGGACTGTACGTTAATACATCAGGCTTTTTCAGTGCCTTGTTTTTCAAAGACACCGTCTGCTGGTTCCCTCGCTATTGACCCGAGCATTTCCCTTTGTTCTGCCGAGCCCGCATTAGGCTCCATGCAGTGATTTCCATAGACATTTCCATAAGAGCAACTGAAACCCAGCGTTGTTCCATACAATAAAACCCAGTTAATGCACGGTGGCGCGGCCTCGGCCACCGCTCAAAGCTTCCAGTGGTTCTGTTTCAACACAGTAGAAATAAAGAGTCTTCTAACATTGTGTTACATGTAAGCGCGATGTAAGTGCTTTTTTTTCTCCACAGCAGACAGAAAGACAGACAGGTAGACTCCTCTCGACGCTATTTTAGCCGATTCGGCGGCACTCGCAAGAGGTTCGAAGTAATAAGCAGCAGCACAACCGATAACAATGCTGATACAATAAATAGTCAACTGGAAAGAGGGTCCACTCCACTGCTGGACAGGCCAGTCTTAAGAGCTTGGTTGCTTTGTTTCCTAGAAAGGGTTGGATCGGAGCGCATCCAGCGAGCAAGCGGAGTCGCAAAAGTCAGCCATCAACCAGCAATTTCATAGCGTTACATGTGGACACTCAACTCAAAACGGAGACTAGACGCTTTGCCATCGACCTCCCCAGACCCCCCTCGGCGTCTGTTCACGCCGTCCTGCAGGTGTAGACCTCCTCCCCCCTCATGCCGTCTTGCAGGTGTAGACCTCCTCACGCCGTCTTTCAGGTGTAGACCTCCTCCCCCCTCATTCCGTCTTGCAGGTGTAGACCTCCTCCCCCCTCACGCCGTCTTGCAGGTGTAGACCTCCTCCCCCCTCACGCCGTCTTGCAGGTGTAGACCTCCTCCCCCCTCACGCCGTCTTGCAGGTGTAGACCTCCTCCTCCCTTACGCAGGTCTGGCACTCCACGTGGCAGCACCAGCGCACCTGGCAGTGGCAGGACAGGCTGGTGAGGCGCGCGGCCGTGTTGTAGCCGCGGCCGCAGCACAGGCTCTGGCAGCTGGTGTCCTTGGCGCAGGAGCGGCCGCCCGTGCCGGGGGAGTAGCGGGAGGGTCTGCAGAAGCTGGGCGAGTCCTCCAGGTAGACCAGGTCGCCGGTGCGGAGGCTGTGGCCGCGGCGCCGGGGCCCCGCCAGCTCCGCCTCCCCCGTGGCGGCGTTGGTGGCGCTCAGCGCGCGCGCCGCCGCGTCGTAGCGGTGCTTCAGCAGGCGCCCGGTGTCGTGGAACGGCGACAGCTGCTTCCAGCAGGTCCGCACGGCGCAGGAGCCGGAGACGCCGTGGCACTTGCAGGTCGTCTTCAGACCGCTCTTCACCGCCTGAACACAGAGACAGAGAGGAGGGCTGTCAGTGCCTTCAGCTTGATTCATTACCCGGCCTCTTATCTGGGGGCTCTATCTGGACAGGGTGAGACCGCTTCCTGCGGGGTGAGTGGAGGGTTACGTGGTGGTCTGCACCACCTTCGGCTCCCCCAGTCAAAGCGCTTGACATAATGGATTGAGGGGCCTGTTCAGAATGCCATATTTCATTTACCTCACATTTTTCACTTGGACAACTCTTGCAATTTTTGTGTCTCAATGTGTTGAAACTGGCTCCGTGTGCTCCCAACCACCCCCCCACCCCCTCCGAAGCCTGAGGCTGAGGTGACAAACAGCGCAGACGGTGGAATCTCTCCACCCTGTTCTTAGTACATGCCCGCTCATGGAAAACACTGATGAGAATTCCTGCGCCTGAAGGTGCCAAGCGTAGCTAAGCGGTTGGCGATGACGCCCCCGATGCCGGGTGGTAGTTGGCTGAGCTCCAATGGTCAGCGATGGGAGTGCGATCACTCAGTCGGCTGTCCCAGCGGGGGCCAGAGACAGGTCACTGAGAGGGAGCCAGAGGGGACCGTGGGGTCGAGGAGCTCTGGTATGAATGCTTCAGGGGGTTCAGAGTAACATTACTGAGAGGTGATGGAGGGGGGGTCTCTTCTCATTGTAAAGTGAGAAATAACATTTAAGTGAGTGAAGATGAGATAAGATACCGGCCCTCGCTGCTGCTGCAGGAGTCGGACCCCCGGGGGCCCTTCCTGGTTCAGAGCGCACGACTGTGGCTGTGAGCGTTGGGCGGATTTATGAAGAGCAACGAGGTTCAGTAAGTGGAAAAAAAAAAGCCTGCTCCTATATTAAAAAGAGGCCAGGATTATAATCGTTCGCTCTGACGCGAGACCTTTAATTTGCTGAAGGCCCGCGCAGCAAGCTTTGTCATGCCTGACAACACCTGGCTCCAACCGAGCCGCAGCCTCCGTGTCTGCTCCGACCCAGAGCCCACGACGGCAGCAAACAGGGAGAGGTGCTGTGTTTTCTAATGGAGCGGGAGCGTGGCAGAGGCGCTCTCTGCTAATTGCAGCTCCGCTAATTGAGCGTGCGGCTCGTTCCCATAATGCCTCGGGCTCCGGAGGCGCCGAGCGACATTTATTGAGGCTCACCCTTATCCCCACGTTGATGTTGTGGGCGTCCACCTGCGCCCTCAGGTCCTTGCTGACCCTCTTCTGGCCGAGGAACCTCTTGAGGAACTTGGTGCTGTACTTGAGGTTGTCGCCGCAGACCCCCCACTGCCACGCCTCCCGGTGCTGGATGCCGGGGGAGTCGTCGCACGTGCACCGCTCCATGCGGCCCGAGCTGCAGGCCTTGGCCAGCGCGTGGGTCAGCGCCGCGGACGACACGGCCAGCAGGAAGGCGGTCTCCTTGAAGGCTGGGATCAACGGGAAACGCACGAGGATGAAGTCAACAATCCAATGCACGCAGGAATACATGCAGTGTGGATGCGTGCTGCAGGTTAAGGGGTTAATTCATAGTTTACAATAATCGAAATATCCTTTGGGCCCCTGAGCAAGTCTTTAAGCCAAAATATTAACAGAGTAATTACTATGTTATACCTCAGCACGGCTGCGTGCGTTTGCTTGTGTCATAATTCCTGCTCTGACCTTTCCTTTTGGTTTTGTACTGTTATTTGCCCCGACCGAGCCGTCAGCAGGGTATATTTTGATCCAATTAATTATTATTTTGTCTGGGAAGGATTTTCCCAGATGAAAGTGGGTAATCACGCCACCCTTTTCCTCTGGGAATGGGCGCTTTCCCGAGATAAAAATAACCACAGGGCTCGAGCGCTCTTCGCCACACCGCATTTCTTGGCTTCCTACTCCCTCATTACCTCTGTGCTGACCTGCTCATGCTCCCCCACACGCTGGTCTCCATATGCATGAAGCCCGGAGGATCCCGAAGACGTGCAATATGGTGATTTATGGGGAGCGTCCCTTTTTATCGAGTACAGCTAATCGATGCTCGCAACCAATGTTCAACTAGATCCCTCCTTTAGATCAGAACACTGCACAGAGAAGCTCAGCGTGACTCTATTTGAACCGAGTTCATGTGATAATGATTGATGTAACTTAAATTAAAATAATTTAACACGACAGCAGCAAACATTAAAAACAAAAACTGTGGATGTTGTGTCAGTTTTTGTAGACTCTTATTTGATTTGATGCTGTTGTTATAATAATATCTTGCTCTACTATTACAACATATCGAAAGTTAGACAAGAGCCACGTCTGCTTTTAGCTGACAGTCATGTCTGTAAACTGTTATAAAGTTCAACTGGCAATAAATAATTTGCGTATCCCTCTTACTGTTTTGTTATTATTTTCTATTTGCTGCAGATAATCGCCCGCTTTAAGATAGTCAAGCTTCAGGGCCAGGCACCGTCTTGGTGTCCGGCTCAGGGACGCTCTGGCTTCACTTCCCCAGTGAACGTCAACAAACACTGACCCAGCTGTCCAAAACAAGAAAACACCCAAACACCGCGTTACGAGCCGAACCCGAGGCCGGTGAGCGACGCACCTCTCTTCAGGAGGCTTCCCCGTCCGTCCAGGCTGCAGTTCCATCGCTCGTTCCTGAACTGATAGCGGCACTCGAGGAGGCTGAGGCGCACCGACTCCCGCAGCGTCTCGGCCAAGCCGGGCTCCCTGCGACACAGCCTCTTCTGCCGCCTGGTCAGAGTCATCTGCTCACACTGCTTCAGGTGGGCCTTTCCTGTCGGAGGCTCGCTGGAGAACGGAGCCGGTAAAAGCACCAGAGGTTCCCGACCTGTCAGCCTGAAGGAATAAAAAAAAAAAAACATGCGTGTTTTTAAATAAAATACTAATATGTGAGCCTACATTTGACGCAGGCCAATCTATCCCTGCCATTGTTTCACGATTGAAGTGGCGAAGTTAAATTCAAGCGGCAGCCACTGAAAATGTACATCTCATAGTAAGTAAAACCATGTTTAAAAAATAAGAATAAAATTGTGTCGCCTACAGTTCTAGTTGTTTTGTTTTCTTTTATACCGTATCAAAATAAATAAATTTAAAAGATGAGGAAACTAAATTTAATCTGGTTTAATAAATCTCAAATTAACACACTGATTGTGGTTCATAAAAGTAGGCATACACAAATCCTCAAAAAACTAAAAAAAATAAAAAATCTTACAACTAGTTCGGTTGGTACTTTGCGCAATTACGCGCGCGCAATTTGGTTAAAGGCTGAAAGGTTTCTCACTCTGACCTCTAAAAAAAACGAAACAGCACCGGTAATTCATGAATGCGATGGGCAGAAGTAAAGGGGAAATTATCTGACCCAAAATAAGCTGCGGCGTGCGAGAGGAGGATGCAGAGTGCAGTGAGTCGCAATAAGCAGGCGGTCCGTGGGAGCCTGGAGCGCATGGTGCCGGGTTGGCGCTGCTCTTCATCTCGCTGTTTCTTCAACGGAGAAAGTCTGTGCCGCACGCTCGGCGCACATCTTTAAGGAGCTTCACATGCACAGACTTTCAATCCCTTGCGCCCGACCTAGTGGTCCGCTGGGAGGCAGTGCCCATTGGGAGAGGGAGGGGGGGCGGAGAGGGGGGTACATCATCTTGCCGCACCGTCATTGGAGTTTCTCCGTGGTGGAACTTCATGTCCCCTCCCACTGTAACGCCACCCAGGTGGACAGAACTGCGAAGTGACTGGACATATAGGAATCTACATTACACCTGTGCCCATGTGTATGATGTTGAAATCAAAACTTCACATTCAGATATTGGGGACAGATATATTACAGGAAAACAGGTCACCTTGCTTTGTCCCAGTGTTTAATTTGTGAATTCATCTTCAATAATTGTTTCATAAAAAAAAATATTTTTTGCGGATTGCTGTCAAATGTATTAATAGTCAAAAAGATTTTAGCATCTTCAATATTAAGTCCTTTAAGTCTTCTGAAATTAGAGAGCACGGTATAGGTATGTTATATTGATACCCAGAGCCTGTGCATGTATTAGTGATCATGTGCTTCTGCACTTCACAGGGCTTTCAGGAACGAATAAAGAAAAAACACATAGAGCCCCATCTAGTGGGTTAAGCATGGAACACCATTGGATATTGAAATACACAGATTCTAAGCGGATAAACTGAAAATCCGAAGATGTGTGAAATAAGGAGCCATTAAATTGTGAAATAAATGAGAAATAGGGTAAAAAACGGGGGTTTATAAAAGGAGATGCAGAGGTTTGTTTTGTTACTTCTGTCAGGTTGACACAAGTCACAAAGCTTAAGCTTGTTATAAATTTTATAAATAAATTATAATTTAAAGTATCATCTGCTTATAAAACAGTGTTAAGCTAACAGGTTTCCTGGGAAGATATAAAGCAAGCAGACATTGTAATAATTTTGTGTATACAGTGATGCAATAAAGTGTGCAGTGCAACAGCACGTGCCACAATTCCACTCATACAGAGTTTGAATGGATGTTCATTATTTAATTTTACCACAGTGTATACTGGTGTTAAAGCATCTACATTTGCTTTGCTCCTCCAGTCAACTTATTCATGTTTTAACTTGTCTGGTCTATATGCTCATCAAATATTTTCGATGTTTTATATATTCTTTTAATTAATTTGTTTTTCTTTTCCAAAAGCTGCGATAAAGATGTTTAATTCCAATGCACACTCCGTGTGCTTGGTGGCGCTGGTAAGTCTGTGACTTTCACAACTGCCAAAAAAATAATCAGCAGAAGAAGAGAAAGAAGCGATGACGAAGAAGAAGACGACGACGCCGGAAATCGCCATTTTATAGTTAGACGGAGCAGAAAAGAAGGATCGAGAAACGTTACTAAAGGTATATATATTATTTCAAACTTCTAACATGTATTTGTCACTGTCCCTTGGAATAGTTGTGTAGCTCTGTGACCCATTAAACCGAAGGGTTTGATGTAAGTTGTGCGGGCTTGAAGCCGGATCCTTGAAGTTTGTTAACTCCTTCCTTAGCAGTTTAACTTTAGCTTTGGAGGGTTTTAACATTGGCGGTCGATCGCTAAATACAAATGTCGCTACTAAATGGTGAAGTGTAGTTGAAATGTCATGTATGGTTTATGCAGTAAAGTTGGGTTGAACGTCGGCATAGATTAAAACGTAAACAGACTCGCTAGCTAGCGTGCTAACAGTAACGAGCTGTCACCAAAGGGTAATACTCTGCTTAGCATCACCGCACGTTCACGTTCAGCTGCTAGGATTTAAGAGATTAATTAGCCAGTTTTACAACTACAGACTGACCGTAGTTCGGTAGCTGGTACTTGCATACTATTTAACCACAGAAGCGAATTTTCAGAATTAAAAAATTGTGATGTCCGACTACAATGCCTTGTTTTATGGACGTTAATCGACTTAGTGGGCAGGTTGCCCACAATAATAGGTTAACTGCAGTCTATTAGCGTATCAAGCGTCACACTATAAATGAGCAGCAGCGTGCGACAAATAAAAATCTGTAGTTACTAAAATAATAGGGTTCAAAGTATGGAGACTTTGATTAATAAAGCTTTTAAATGTGGAGCTGATTTTGAATAACTACAAGAGCAATTAGTAACAATGAATGAAATAAGCAATTCATGAATTAAATACTCCAGTAAATAAAGTATCTCAGAATGTAGTACAGTACAGTCTTCCAAGTGTATTTGGTTACTTACCACCTGTTTATTAATCAGTTTTATTAATTGGTAAAAAAAATATTCCCACTTGTAATATTACTTCTTCCTGCTGATTCTCTACTGCACCACAAGCTTCTAATTATTGCTCCTGTGCCTTGCTGAGCTAGCATCAACCTGTCATTCCTGTTTGCCCCAAGGATCAGCTGCTTAATAGCACTTCCTCATTTGTCCGAGGAGCCAGAACCTTAAACGAATGAACACTCACTATAATGAATTGTTTTTATTAGGGCTTTACATTGTAGGTATGTAAGGTGTTTTTATTACTCCATTGTCTGGTGGAGCTCAGTTATGACAAACTAAAGCTGAAATGTATGCAGAATATGGAAAGAAGTCTTTGTATGTCTATTTTTGACCTCACACTTAAACCCAAACTTTATTATTAACTTCAACCAATCCCTTTGTGCTGCACAGGGAAGTGGGACCTACTAAACAATTCTTATTTAATTTAATGTAATGTTTTGTATTGTTTTGTAAAAGTAAGATTACGCCTTTCAAATTTTCATCTGATGTTGCGGTTTGAGATAGCTTGCGGTTCAAACAGAACTGACCTGTTCATTTATTCAGTCAAAACATTGTTTGCCACTGATTGTTGAGGCTTTTTGAGACTGTACATTTTGCAGTCTCAGGCAGCAATTAAACTGCAAAAAAAAAAGAGTTGTCGAAGAGGCAGCACAATCGGATTCCTCACTGACAATAGATACAGTTGTTAATTTCTAACACTGCCAGAGGATATGTTCTTTTCTTCATTACTCAATCGTGTTGTTGCTGAAACAGAAGAATGTGGTGCTTGTCTTGTGCGGTATCTACCTAAAGATGGAACCGACAGCTGAGCACAAGTAGCGACATGTAGTTTCTTAGTTAACAGGCAGTGTGTAAAATCCTTAAAACCGCTGGTGTATAAAGATGTGGGTAGGTTTGAGGAAAAAAGGCAGCATAATAATTAGAAACACTATATCACTAAATAAGCCTTGGAGCATATGGTGCTGTTTTTATAGACATAAGGTTGTTTTGGAGGGTAAAATGTCTTTTTATGGTGATAGTTTCTGTACATGTAACATAACAGAACAGTACATTCAAAAAGCTAAACTGAAAGGTAAGGTGAGGACACAGGCACAACTAGGCTAAAATGTGGTTTGTACGCCTTAATGCTTGCATGTATGTGTTTGATATTTCCTGTGGGCAACTGTAGAGTGAGTAACACAAGCCTAATGATGTTTTTTGATAGTAAAGCATAGAAGAATAAACCTTTTGGCCTGTGCACCATTAGTGGCCGTGCTGCTTGTGTTGGGTGGCATTTTACCTGCTGTTTGTTTAGCTTGGGAGGAGCATTCAGACCTGTGTGTTAAAAGGGCAAATAGTTCAGGGCTTGTTTCTTAATACCATGGGCTTGGAGGAATTTTTCCTAAGCTTTTTATATTCTTAAAACTGCATGAAGAAGTTTTGCATTTATTAGAAATGAACAAGAATCTAAATGTACTAAATTGATATTTCTACAGAGCATTAAAGTAAAAACTTTGCAGTTTGGTACATTATTTTGGACCTGACTATTGACATCATTTCTTTTGTCTGCAGGTGAGCCAAGATGGGGAATTTTGCTAGTCTGTTTAAGGGATTGTTTGGCAAAAAAGAGATGAGGATCCTGATGGTAGGACTGGACGCTGCTGGAAAAACCACTATACTGTACAAGCTCAAACTGGGAGAAATTGTTACCACCATCCCCACCATCGGTGAGTTCAGTCACCATGAGCTTATCACAACTACTTGCGCTGATATCATACAGTGCCATATCAGCTTATCTGTGGTTTACACTTGTTTATCTTCATTTACAGGTTTTAATGTTGAAACTGTGGAGTTCAAGAACATCAGTTTTACTGTGTGGGACGTCGGTGGTCAAGACAAGATCCGGCCACTGTGGAGGCATTACTTTCAAAACACCCAAGGTTAGAGGCTGCCTGATGTTTGCACATAAGCTCAAAGCCTGTATAAGTCTATTTTGTTATGCAATAAGACTACTGCCCACTTCCTTTATCTTCAAAGACACCTCCACTCTTTTCCATTTTTAGGACTTATCTTTGTAGTGGACAGTAATGACAGAGAGCGAATCGGTGAGGCGAAGGAAGAACTGATGCGGATGCTGGCTGAGGATGAGCTGAGGGATGCCGTGCTACTTGTGTTCGCCAACAAACAGGTGAATTATTGTCATTGTCCTCAGAATACTGACATGTTTGTACATACCTATTAACAGTTGTTTCCCGATTTTTCAGGACCTGCCCAACGCTATGAACGCTGCTGAGATTACAGACAAGCTGGCCCTGCACTCGCTGCGTCACCGTAACTGGTATATCCAGGCCACATGCGCCACTAGTGGGGATGGTCTCTATGAGGGTCTGGACTGGCTTTCAAGCCAGCTGAAGAATGCAAAATGATCAATCACCCCCCTCCTGTCCGTCTTTTCAGCCGGCAGTGTAATGGGAGGCCGCACTGGTACTCTGGTGTCACTTGCCTCTTTTCTTTACTCTTTTTCTGAAGCGTTGTACCTTTGGCCAGTGCTCCCCTCCATTAGTGTACTGTATGGGTGTGTTTGGATGAGTATTTTCAGATGCATGGATGAAGGAATGCGTGCGTGTACGAGTGTGTGAGCCAAGTGGGAGCAGCCCTGCTGTGCCTTGAACACAGTAACTCTCGAAGGCCTCCTCCCTCCAGTGTGAGCACATCCAAAGACAGTGGTTTCCACGAAGCAAAGAACTGGGTGGTGCCTCCCGAGTCATCTCTCAACAATGGCCACGTCAATTTTTTTTTTCTCATCTGCCAATGACATCAGCACCTTTTTGTCTACAGCCAGCACCAAACAGAAACAGCACCACTGTTTCCTGTTTCTTGATTATTTGACATTTAGAGCAAACCCTGAATGTTTGCTGATTTGGCATCTGCTCCAGATGTTTGAATAGAAGTGGAATTAAATCCTAAATTCACTCCCAATGGAACTAAAAATTCTGACAATAATATTTATTTTTATTAGCCTTTTAGGATAAGGTGCATTATTTCCAGCCCATTCCATATTTTTGACATCTCTTACATGTGGTGGTGTTTTGAGTGTAACTGCAAGTCAACTGGAACAACAAGGCCTTTTTAGTGTTGCTCCCACACTGGCTTTATTTTACTGGTAGTCTTATTGTCTTGTATTTGGGGGTGGGGCCTGTTTTTTTTTTTTTATTGTTTGTATTTTGTTACTGTTAATGCACGTATGACCCGGTTTACTTTAGCATGAGCTGTCGTGCCAGGTGTGCAGCCTTATGATTTAAAAAGCTTTTGGGACCAATTGGTTGGTTTTAGAATGGGTTCATTGTGTTGGAGTGAGTTTTGTGCTCGTCTGCATAGCGTGACGTTGGCCCCCTCCTGTGAGGACACACATGCTCTTAACTAGTTCGCCATACGCAGTACAGTCGAATGGGAAGCCTTCGCTCCAGCCCGTCGCGTGACTCAGCACTGTAAACGCCTCGTCATGCTTCGGGCTTCGTGGTGTTCTCCCTGCGTCTCTTCAGGGCACTTCCCCTACTGTTATTTACAACATACGCCTCGCAACCTCATCAGCTTGCACAACACAGGCCTGTCTGAAGATACGACAACCAACCCCAGTGCTCTACACCAGCAGATGGTCGAATGTTACACCGGTTAGTAACGCAGGACTTCCCCCACACGCCTGTTGATCCCAAATGGCCCCTCATTAACAGGATGATACTGAACAGCGCACGCCAATTGAGTGAAGGTGACTTTAAGGTCATATCACACTGACCTCCAAAGGGAAATGACTTTTCCCATTTTTGATTTTTCTTTACCAACTGGATATTTTCTTAGATTTAGTAACCGAATGACTAATCCCTTGGGCTTTCTTTGTCCTTATGTTATCTTAGCTCCTATACGTCCGTAGGGTTCATAGGATACGTTACATAATTAAGTATACGGCAAGAAATACAAATGTATATAATGTGTAAGAAAATGTATTTTAACGTGACACCATCCACTTACCCTTGTTCAGATGTGAAGCTTTAATTTTCAGGATGCTTTCTGTACAAATGACAAGGTATGTGCATGTGGATTTCTTAAGTACCTTTACGCTTTTATTTTTAAGCTCATCTTGTAACATCTGATAAATGCACTGTAATAAAAAGAGATCTATTGTACGTGGGCTTTTGATTAAAGCGTCTTTAAAACGAATGTAAAGGTACTGAATAAACCAAATCCTCCATACGTATTTCTGAGTAAGTCCCCTTGAATTAAAAGTTGTTTAACTCTAAAATACCAATCTTTTCTTGTTTCTTATGTGTATGTTTGCTGCCAAAGTGTGAATAGTATCAGCCATTCACTGTCAACAGTTTCTGTACTGAGCGTTTTTCATCTTCTCAAAGATGTGATGGGTGTCAGGAATGTGAGGCGCCTTTCCCCATGTTGTTTTCCCTCTTGTACACATTGTGTTTGCTTGTCACTCAACAGATCTCTTGTACATCTATAATACACATACAAACATAGATTTGAGTGATAAGCCAGGCGGGCAGCGTCTACCGTCTGCACCTTAGACTTTTAATTGGAACTCCTGCCAGCGCGCCTGTACTGTTAAAAACATATTTGAAAGCTGAAAAAGGAGTTGTGATACAATGTTAAATGTGAACAAACGTTGTGGATTGAGAAAACAAAAGCACCTTTTTATTCAGTGACAATTTTAACAGTTTCACAACTAAGTTGCACGTTTTAATGTGTTTGTCTGTCTAGCAGAGCAGTGGGCTCCTTGGATATAGTCTGCAGTCTTATTGGAGAAAGTCTTAAGAATATGTTTGCCTGTAAATAATTTCTGAATTAACGAATCATTCACCTTAATAATCTCAATCTTCAAACAGCTATAAACATCTTTCAGATGAGATCGCTTTCCACATTAGACAGACAACCGTTGTTGTATTGTTGATATTGAACATATGAAAAACAATTATGCAAAGGTTTTCATTTGCTTCTGCAGTTTCTCAGCGCAGCCACTAGAGGGTAGTAAACACTCACGGTACCAAGTCTCTCCACTAGCTGCACTGTACTGTTTCACCAGGGCAGTAGTCGATGGAGGATCCAGTCAGTGGATGCAGTTGCTGCCAATATAAATGTCACTGTTTGCAAGCTGTGTTTTTTATTGCTTACATAAGCAACAATTAGTATGTAAATACTGTCCAATATTAGGATGTATTTTGGTGGGAGAAGCAAAATATTCACTATGCCACCAGGTTTTGAATGCATTTGTATGTAAGCTGCAGTCTAATATTTATTTAATATTGTAGTGGATGCTATTTTATTGTATTTCTAACACTTAATCATTTATATGCACATTGCAGGTACGTGACCACAGGTGGTTACAAATACTGCATTTCCAGGAATACAGCCAATTGTGTTATTAATACTCTAACGAGATGACACTGAACACATTCCAAGCCCTAATCAATGTCCACACGTCTCCGTGCTGTTAATGAAGGGACCGTCCTGCAGGGCAGACATCAACCGCTGAGATAAGGCTATTTCCCTGGCGATCAGAGCCTGCAGACCCCCGTTAATCCTCCGTTTCCACTCAATCTAGATTTCAGGTGGCCAATTCTCCATAGAGTTGTTACCTTGGAAACAGCACCTTATGTATTTATAGAGAGCGACCGAGCAGACATGGAGAAGGGAGAGCACGGGGAGGGAGACGGGACGTGGACCGTGATAAGCTCAGAGAGTGGAGAGAGACACAGATGTTCATTTACTAAAGCGCGTTAATTGAACAGAGGACGACCTCGAGGTCGCCTCCTGGTGGATGGACCTGTTGTTTGCCCTTCATGTTGGGATGACCTGATCCGCTACTATTTCTCATTTTGAAGCACCCTGCCTGTCATTGAGCTTGCACTGAGGTGACCATCATTTCCTCACAGGGCCGTGGCTCTAATTTACCGTCCCCGGATCGGCACATTTGCTTTCTGACCTTACGTCCGCGGCGCCTTTTCTGCCATTCGTTACCTCGGCGTCGCACACACTCTGACAGTCACACACAGCTGAGAACCCACACACCGCACTACTCTTGACCTCCGGGAGATGCTCCCTGACGATCCGCCAAACCTCACCTTGGTCCGTGACATCACGCCGGCTTCACAGCTCATTAACCCTTTATTCGCCCAGGCATGAATGAATCATTGTGCTGACGTGTGAATGTGCTCTGTGACCTCCTCGGGTTGACAGTAACCAATACTGCGTTGAAGTAAAGTAAGGTTGAGTATTGACTCCTCTACACATTAGAAGAAAAAAGGCCCTTTTGCTCCTTGTGGACATGTGACATTAACGGTCACTCGCGCTTCTTGGCATCCAGGAGTCACAGAAGGTGCCCAGCAGTGTGGCTGTGACTGGCCCAGTGTTTCATATCCTGACCATATACCCACACGTGCCAAAGGAAACAGGGTTCACCCACTACATCTTATATGAAGACAAATTATCTCTAGCCTCTCAAATTGCCATGGAAACGCAGCATCTGAGCAGCTGATTGGACTCAAGAACTCTTTGATTTCATTAAATTGCTGAACCTGAGATCTTGTATTTGAAGTATGATAAAATAAAACAAGGGTTGAAGCTGTGTCAACAATTATAATTACTATATTTTACTTTGCATTATTGTATGTTGCCTAATTTTTCAACTTGTTTCTAAGAATATACATGAAATATAATGAGCTAATAAATAGATTGGTGAAAGCACAGGTTTTATTATTTATCTGTATTTATAAATAGCTGATTTATGGTACGTGTCATCACATTAATCTGATGCATCGTGGGTATTTAATGCTTAGAATAAAACATTCTTTCTTTTGATTAATGGATTACTTAGGTGCAGCCTGCTCTGTGCAATAAAAATAAAACAGTATATTATAAATGATCAACAACAAAGTAGTCATAGCCCAGAATTAGGTTGGACAAAATAAATAAAACTACACAGTTCAATACAATAACCTGCCAACTAAGCCTATACCAGAAAATGGTAGATATTTGAATGACTGATGCCTCTGAAGTGTAATGTTCCTTTTGGAGGCCCATAAACACAAAATAATAAAAGATACTGCTGCTGCCAATACTGAATTATTGTGACTTATTATTTGCAGAGAGACATTTGGCATTGCAGGTTGAACTGTGAGTCGATTGTAAAGACTTTGCTAAACGATCCCTTATTTTCTCACTTCCTTTTTTACAGGGTGGGTTTTTCCAAGTCATCAGTTTTCATGGGTTTTCCTGTGTGTTCTGCACAAATTCCTCCTTCAGTTTGTGCTGAAGTCTCCCGCGTTTTTGCACCTGTAAAGTAGAATCCTGTGTGATACATGTTTGGGCTCCTTTCCTTATGCTATAGGACGTCTGTTTAGCCGCGCATCCCCAGTGTTTATAGATTTAATTCTAGTGCGTTTCCCTGCAGCCTTTGCATTGTTGTTGCGATCTCTCAGAAGCTCTATGAAGCCGTGGACTCTGGTAGAGGGTAATAATGTGTACTGGCTTTAGGGATGTAAACATGTTTGTTGTTTTGCACACATTTGAGTCTGTGGTTTTTAATAGTTCCAGGTTTTTCCCTGTTTTCCCTTTTTTGTTTGGTTTTTGCTTCCTCTTCGCTCTCAGATTGTTCTGACATTCTGATGGGTTTTGCTAATGAATATTATCTCTTAGGTATTGATTATGTCCAGAGTGCCTATTTCATAGCTCTATATGATAGTATCTCTTCATCTTCACAAATAGAATCATATTTATAGGTGTGCATGGGTGGACTGAATGTGAAGGTCATAGGCTCCAACACATTGTTCTCTGTTCTCTCCAAAGGAGTCGTCGTCTTGAATGCATTCTTGGTAATGTCTGCAAAGTTTAAAATGGTTAGGTGATGAATTCGTGTCATGTAATTGGACCTGTCCTAGTTCGTTGTGTCTCCCAGGTCCAACGGGAGCGAGGCCCATTAGGGTGGAAATGCAGGCACATACGTACCTGTTCTCAGCCTGAATGTACGCCGTCGCCGTGAGCAGGACGTCCTCTCCGGGCAGCGCGTCTCACTGCTTCCAGCTGTGTGCAGCCGTGCGTCACCACCCGCACATGAGGCGGAATGAGAAGGTCAAGGGATGACTAATGGGTCACGACAGTTACCTGACATGTACAGTAGCAGCAGCTCCAGGTTGTGCTGCTGTCTTTGCATAATCCTCACCCGGTCCCCCTCTAATAACCTCAGATGGCCAGTGGAATAAGTGCGGGTCTGTGGCGCCACAGGATGTGCTGAAGGAGTTTCTGGGTTGATGAGCGCTCAGAGAGGAGGAGAGAAGGAAGCGGGACAACCAGGACTAACCGGAATCTGTTCTTCTCCTCAGGGACCGCCCCAAATATTTTTTCAGACCTTATTTCGAAGCTTGTAGAAGTTGTGCCTTATAGAAAATCATCCGTATGTGTGGGCACTTTCGAAAGCATCAATAAAAGAGCAGTGATTTTTTTTTTTTGAAAACAGTAGCAAAGGCCTCATCAATTCCACCATGCTACGTACTCAGCAACTTGCACTTCGGGAACGAGCAGCTTCCTGGTCGGGAAAAATACAAGCCCTGAGGCGAAGCACAGCATCACCGTCTTTAGCCCCACGACTGCGTCCCTAAACAATGTCTGGGACGGACTTATAGCGCGCCGTGGCCCTGCAGTAACGACCCTCCGTCTATTAGACCTGCAGCAGCAGCCTTACGTTTGTTTAGCTGCCGCGTAGGACATGGTTTACCCGCACAGCAGCCGCGGGCTGGGACTAATCAGACTTACAATGAGCTCACAGCAAATTCAGGCTGTCAAGTGTCCGCGCTTGGAGGAGTTTTACCTCCACATGTTGTGTATTATGTGATACAGAGGCTTAATAAAGCTATTAGGTTTAACACACGCTAAGGCTGCAGATAATAAAGGGATCGAAAGCTGATACTGTTTTAATTAGTAGCCTCTATATTTGCTGTTTTCTTTTCAGATATACTAAAAAATCGAGTTTTGTGTTTAATCTGAGTTGATGGCTCAGGTGTAGCGGCTGCTCCTCATCCTCCCTGTGCCTTTGAAACAGCTGGATGTGATGGACGGACCAGTACGCTGCGTAAGTCATGAGCAGCCTGCCCATCCATTATTAATCACTCTCATCATGAAGAGGCCCTCCATCCTTTTATCTCTCTGGCCTCTTGGTGTTTCACTTTTCTCTCCCTCTCGTACAACCCTGCCATCACAGTCACCATCACCATCATCATCATCACCATCACCATCACCATCACTATCGCCGTCACCGCTCAAAAGAACTTCCCTAAATCAGCGGCGCACAAAGAATAGCCGCACTCAGCGCCACAGTGCTGCTCAGGATCTCTGTCAACACCTGGCACTTTCCACCGGTCTCAGCCTCTGCCCGTGATTTCCCTCGATCTGTCGGCTTTTCTCTGCTACTCTGAGCTCATATTTTGTCCTTGGTTTGTCACATGCAATTTTGTGCATGATTGATTTCAGTATGGATTTTCCCCATTGCCTTTTCAAGAGCGCTGTTAAAACGCTCCTATATCGCAGCGTTGTGGTCTGTCTTAGCAGCAAATAGTTGCCCGGTATCACAAGCAATAAGTAATAATCGATGCTGGCAAACAGACATCTGGGCGTGAAGCGCCTCATGCCTCAAACGTGCTGGGTTTCCCTCCCGCAGCATCTTCCCATCCTCCTCACCTGCCTCCGTGCTCTGGTTGCCATGCCGATCAGCTACAACCCCTCCATGGGCCCAACACAGCTTCATCATTAGCTGCTGTTGTCACTGGGGGATATTTTTGAGTATTCGCTTTTGCCCCCCCACCCCCCTCCACACTCTCTCACTTGTCGCATCACCAGCAACACCCTCCCTCCCTCACCCCCCTCCATTCCTGGTACAGTAGATGCTTCAAGCCTTTCCCCACCCACCTCTCTGCTACCTCAGCGGCTGAGCCCCCAACAGGACCCGGTCCTTGGGCTCGTCTCTATTAACATATCATAGAGATGAGCCCAAGGCGTGCAGCAATGCAGCGTGCCGCCTGTTTCTTTAAGAGAGAGAGGGAGTATAATGTGTAATGGGGAGGAAATAAGGCATGGAGAGAGCAAGTGAGAGAGAGAGAGAGAGAGAGAGAGTGGGTGAGGGAGTGTGAATTTATCATGGGCAACATTTGTGCTTCATTCTTTGCTGAGCTTTCCTGCACCGGCATGCACAGCAGCATCTCCCAAGGCTCAGAGTGCTGAATTGTACGCCCCTCTACCTCCACCCCTCCCTCTCTCTCTCTCTCTCTCTCACACACACACACACACACACACACACTTACACACACGCACGTGCTCGCAGGCGCACGCGCGCAGTGCCGTCAGGAGCGCCGCCGCTGGACCACAGCCATCTCGCGAAGGAGGTTCCAGCAGAGGGAGGAAAAAAAAAACAGGCAGCGTGAGAGCGAGACAAAGGGAAGGAGGACGGGAGAAGGAGAGGAGCGAATAGGAGCGCGGGCACTGAGAGAAGGAGCGAGGGAGCCAGCACTTTGCGAAGAGCAGACGTCGAGGGACCGGAGGAGGGAGGAGGAGAGAGGAAAAAAGAGGAGGGGGAACAGGAAACGCGATCACTTTCAGCTTCAGCGGTCCGTGTCGCAGCATGGGCAATGCACCATCCCAAGGCATGTCAACCTTATCTCCTTGCATACTTGTGTAGCAGCTATTCTGATGGTTCTGCGTGTCGCGCTGTCCGAGCAGCTGGCCGTCCTCCTGTCACACTCCTGCGAGAGCGTGGGGGGAGGATGGGGGGGGGGGTTGGGCCGACCGGAGGAGAGCGATGCTGGGTGGCGGCATCAGTCAATAGGTAGTAAGTTGGGAGGCTGTTGAACGTATGCGTGGGACGCTGGAGGTGCCGGAAATACTGGGTGGAGGCGCCATGTGTGGGGAAGTGGAGGGAGGGGTGGGGGGGCAGAAGTACCATCAGTGTAGCAGGTGGTGCTGGTGGGTGAGTCTGTGTGTGTGTGTGTGTGTGTGTGTGTGTGTGTGTGTGTGTGTGTGTGGCAGAGAGGGAGGCGACTAGTGAGAGATGTTGTCATGTGTGTAGTTGCGTGTGTGTGTGTGTGTGTGTGTGTGTGTGTGTGTGTGTGTGTTAGAGCAGAGGATGCAGCTGATGCTGTCAGCCACCTGGACGACCTCTGGGAAGTGAACAGCTCTAAGGCGTGTGTGTGAAAGAGAGAGAGAGAGAGAGAGACAATAAAAAAGACACCGTGGCAGAAGAAGACACACGGGTTTAGCGTGGAATGATGAGGGGATACAGGCAGATCGCGCCTGAGCGTATGGGGGGATGGTGTTTTGAACGGATGAACGGGCGGGTCAATTCTTTCATGTGATGCTCCCTCTATTCCCCTCAGACCTCCGTCTCTCTCTCTCTTGTTTTCTATCTTCCGTTGGTGAGGCTTCAACGCCGTGTGGAATAAATGGACTGAAGGTCTCGAATCCCGGCTGAGAAGCAGCCGCGCTGTGCGCTCCGCGTTTGTGTCTGTTCGCGACACCTGTGTGTAGAGACAACGCGATGACGAGAGAGTGGAGGGAGAAACGGGTTAAAGTAGGGAGGAACTGAGACGTCCGCTATCAACACACAGAAATAAAGCAAACGCTAAACGTTGGGGAATTCATCCACCTTCATTTCCTTCTCTAACTCCTCATCACCGGTTCCTCCCTCCCTCCCTCCTCCCTCCCCTCCTCGTCATCCCTCGCCTGCCTCTCGCTCGGGGACGGTCCAGTAGCTAGTGAGACAGGAGGCAGAGGATATGAAAGACGCGGGGAAAATGAAAGGCAAGCAACCAAAGGCGAAAAAAGGGCTGCTCCATAGGTGGACAGGTAGGAGTCCATTTCTAAACCGGGTCATTGCAGCGAGCGGCTGTGCTGTGGGATACCAGGGAACTGTGGTGATCAGGTCACTCGTGAGCAGTTTGGTTAAGTGAATACAGATGCCGGCTGTCAGCTGCTGTGTTTACCTTTATCTGTTCCGTCGGTGACCTTTTGCGATCCCTCATTTCTCCGGGTTATTATTTGATTCCTCCTGTCAGACGCTCCTATCGGACTCTGAAAACTCAGAAAAATCGTTTTGAGGCTCGGGCCGAGGTGGACAGCGCGGCTGCGGTGGCATGAGACCTTTGCACTGACAGGAGGTCTGTGTGTGTATATTGGATTTCCTTTCGCTCTATTACTGTAAAGGTTGTCTGTGCACATCTGTCTGTAGTCGGTGTGTGTTTTTAAGGGACTGACGTGGATTTTGCTCAATCATTTGTTTAGTTAAAACCAGACTGAATGATGGAACCAGGACTTTCTTCCACACTGGACCCCAGTGGTTTTGATTCCTTTACTGATGCTATTAACCTACAGTAAGGTGGCTCCATTTCCAACCCTTCCCAGCAGTGTGGATATTGTGGAGTCATCTCTATAAGCCCATTAGGATGGTATGTACCGGTTCCCGCTGCAGGGCTAAACCGTACAGAATAGATTAGGCAGAGTTAAGCGCTAAGCCCGGTATTAGCCCGGCGGCGTTGCCTTTGTGCAGAGACGGCGCGTCCCGGCCGTTTTCTCCCCTCCACGTTCCACCTAGCGTCGCCCGGCCGAGGCTTCCGTCGCCGTCTGCCTGCCGATCCTCTCCAGCGAGGCAGAGCCGGAGCGCTGCCCAGGGAGGGGCTGGGATGCGGCCGCGCGGGGGCTCGGCGCCGGCAACGGGTCCCGCAGGTCATGCGACGGCCTCTCGGCTGCCGTTCTCTGGGCTTCGATGCTGATCGTGCAAAACGCAGGAGCCGTTCTTACCGTTGAAGATTCCGATGAATGTTTCAGTGAACAGTCATACACCATCAGTTCCCACGCTGCAGCCGCTATGTAAACTACATGGAAACGGAATTAAGGGACAATATATAAGTGATGCCGCGATGGATGTCGCTGCATCCTGCCCTGCAGCTCATCATCTCTTCATTTCCGTGGACAGCATGCAGCAGGAGACAGGCGGACTCCAGCGGGTCACGTCAGACGTTCATCTAACATGCAAGGACACGGCCTTACGTCACACGCTACGGTCGATCAGGGTGTGTGGCAGGTATGTTAACCCTCGCATCCACAGCCGCTCGCAGCCGTCGGCACCTGCCGCTGACGGGAGCGTGCAGACGCGCAGATCCCGGCGCGCGGCGTCTGTTTTGTCCTCGTGCACCTGCTCGCTCCCCTGGTTTGTGCCAAACAAAGCCCCCCGCGAGTGCCGCCTCGCGATTGGCCGGCGATGATGCAATGCAATGGCAGCGGAGCCGCATGTGTTGGGGACATTTCTCAAGTAATTGACCCCGCTGGGGATACGAGCGCCCGGGCTGCACTGATGTTAAAGTCAATCGGCTAAACAAAATATTAACACGCTCGGGCACAAAGCAGGGCACAGCCTCCGCACGGAGCAGGATGGAAGCGATAGTGATTATGTGGAGAGGCTTGAAAGCCGTGCCCCGTCCAACCCAGCGTAGCATCTTGTGAATGAGACCAAAACCATAAGTGTGTTCCAGCAGAGTCCACCTGTGGACGTAGCTCAACGTGGGCGGAGGCGGGTGAAGCTCGAACGCTTCGGGGGTTTGTGGCGCATGCGATGAGTCCGTAACCGCGGCAGTCGTAAACACCGTAGTAACTCCTCAAGGTCATTAATGATTCAAGGCAGGACTTTGTGATAAAAATGATCCTGATAATTATTCAAATGAAGAATTCCCTTGATAACAGTAATAAACTGGAGATGCTTCTAATGCTGCGCCGTAACACAGCCCAGAGCTCCCATTTTCCCTTTTGATGAACTATCTCCTGCAGAATGCGTCTGTTGTCTGTCAATATTCAGTCAACATATACTGTAGGTGAATATGAGCATTGACTCATATAAATGTAGCACTAAGTTCAGTGCTGGAAAAACTAGACTGGAAGAGCTCTATGTGTTTCCTCCCTTTATTATGTGATATATTATGTGATAATATTTCTGACCTTTTACTCAGTCTGAGTTGAGTTGAGTCCTGTAGGCGTGAGCTCAGGTCGGGCCTCACAGCTGCCGGGACTGAGGCGCCGATATTTACTTCATGATCCCTGGGCTTTTCCCCCCGCTCGCGGCGCCGTAGTGGCTCCGCTGTGATCCGGCGGCGGGTCCCGCTGCCCTAATGCGCTCCTTGAAAGCGGCTGCCTGTGAGTCATAAAAACAACTTGTTGTGCATTAAGGCGTTGCGCGGCCAGACATAACAAAATGGACTCTAAATCAAAAGCAGCTTTCTGCTGACTGCTTCAGAAACGGGTACAAGGGCGACTTTGTGCCGGCGAAGGAGACGAAACGCCGCGTGTAAATCCAGCATCCGCCGAATAATGAGAAAAACACGTCTAAACTCTTATTTGTTGCTTATTTACCATTCAAAGGCCCGGTGGCCTGTTCGCTGCCTTAGCTTCAGTCGGGATAATGAGGTTTCACAACTCACTTCTTTGCAGCGATTAGTAGCTCTGTACGTTTCAGACAGAACGATTCTGCCTTTTTAGATGCACATTCGTCGGGAAATGGCTCCTTCCTTCCTTCTATTCCCTCTCTGCGAACCCACCGAGCCTGTGGCAACAGAGACGCACAGGACTGACACCAATCCTGCTGTCTGTATTTTCATAATGGTGACATCCCATTGATCTATTCGCTGGAGCCCCATCCTGATTCAGTACAAGATGGAGGCTTTTGGCGATATTCATTTCGGCCCTTCTATAATAATTTCAAATATGCTTTAAATATTTTGGAGGCTCCTCTTTCGACCAGTGCTCTACTGGGGCACATGGAGGCCGACAGATGGCCTCCCTGCAGCCATTTTCTCAGGTCAGGTCTCACCTGGGAACGCATGAAACACTAGACATGGGACAAAAGCCACGAGGGTGAGAACAGAGAAGGAGTGGATAATGAATCTGATGAAAGTGACTCTATTCGTGGTGCAGACGTCCCACTTGCAGTGTGGCGCTGGAGACGTTTCTAATCACAGCCAGTTCACTCAGGGCGGGACAGCGATGCCAGATTATGTGTCCTAGAATAAGTGACATTCATTAGACAGAGCTACTGGATGCAGAGACTCCTGCTACAGATGCTAGTCGCCTAAAGGCAGCGGATGGGCTCAGATTCCACCACCGTTCTTCTTCTGTGGTTATTGTTAAACATTTGAAATCAGGCGCGGGTTCAAGGTGAGTTGAACGGAGCCGTCATGAACCGTGTAGGTTGAAGTGCAGTTTAAATTAAGGAGAGCCTGATTTAACTCACACCTCAGATAGCTCTGGGCCAAAGACTCATTTCTGGCATCTGCGCTAGTTCACAAGCAGGCGCTGGAAGTGCGAGGGAACCCGCCAGCAGGAAAACAGCCGATCCCTAAAACTTCCGCAGAAGAAAGGGAGAAACGAGGTGGAGGAAATGAAGACGGCGGCGCTTGAAGAGGCAGTAATAGTCTCTTTTCTCGCTCAGACCGTTTCCTCCTACGTTCTCCTCCCATCACTGCTGATTTTCATTCCCAAGATGTTCAAGGCAGGAATACAAAACAGGCAGCGCGGGCTCTGGTGATTTGGGGCAGATTAGCCTCCTTCTGTTCCCGACTGGATCCAAATATTCCTCATCTCATTCTGGTCTGGGTCTCGGCGGACCCCCTTCGCCGTCTCCCACCTCGCCCTTCGCTCTGCCTTCAGACTAGAGGTTGATTCCAGGCCCGTAATGAGAGATTCCGTGCCAATTGAAATATCAAACACGCTCGCGCCGCCTCGGGGCCTCGCTGCGATTTAGACGTTCGTCTCCGCTCTCCCTCAGTCAACATTTACTGTCAGACGCACAATTGTTTAGGTGAACGGCGTCACTCTGCTGCAACCTTCCCCTCCTCCTTCCTCCCTTTCCCCACTAGGAGCTACCCTTCTCATGGGGAACGCAGCCGCCACATTATCTCCTGCATGTCATGATTCGTAACAGAGGCAGATACAGACGTGCATTGTCCTCCAGTCTAGTTGCACTTAAAGGGATTTCGTGTGCACTCGCAAAACGTTGCATGCGAAACCTTGCGCATGAGCCCGAACCCGTTGCCGTAAACCATCAGAGCAGAGAGGATGAAAAGGTCACGTGTGTTTTTTTTGCCTGAGTCGGACCTGGATACCTCTGTTTCATCGAATGCTGCCTGCGCCTTGTGCGTCTGTATCGATTCGCCGGGCCGCACCCGTCTCCTCAGCCGGAGGCATTAATGGGAACCCAAGGGATTTTTACATAGTGTGTGACATTGGCGTTTTAAAGGGTCCTTCTGACGTTTGACCTTGTCCAGTCATGGGGTTTTCGCACAGAGGCGATCGCTGGAGGCGCTTGGAGGTCGCGGGCGTTGCAACAAAGGGTTAATGAAGCAGCTGTGGAGGTTCGAAGCCCAAAAGACCCAGTACGGTGTGACCCGAGGCACCACATGTCGGGACGCGGCCGACGGGCACCTGGCCGCTCCTGCAGCAGTTACTAGGAAACAGGAGGCTGGTTGTCGAGGCAGCGGAGGTGCGGCTCCTGAAGAGAGGGGGAACGCGAGTGTGACGGGCGACGCTCCGGGGTTAAATGCTGGATACTGTACGCATTAACCGGATTACGGTGTCATCCCGTTTGTTGGCCTCGCTGCAGTCACACCTGTGCCTCCGCTGTATTCTCCGCTTGCCTCCGAAGCTTGTTTCTGGGCTGAATCCACAGCCGCCCAGAGGTTGATGAGGATCATGATATTCTTATGCAGAGACCCTTTCCTTTTATAATTCACGTGTATTTCTTTCACATTGGTATTCGTTGTGGTTCCCATTCCTCGCACCAGCGTTGCCAGAGGTTGTCATGGTGAAACATCCCCTCCTGCAGCTGCTGAGCAGCAATAGGCGTCTCCAGGATCTGGCAACCCTTTGCAGATCCTCCAGGTCCACTCAGCTGAACGCTGCCAGCACCACGGCGAGATGTTGCTCTATTAGCAACTCATAGTGTTCAGTGGTAGGTGAGAAACGTGAGAAGGTGCCAAAGGCTCAGCGTGTTTATTCAGGTTTTGTGTCTTTTTTGCGTTTTATTTGTTTATATTTCTGTTCCTTTGTCCTGATCCTCGTGGTGGTTATACTATTGAATAAGGTACCTGTTCCATGTGATGCTTCAGCAGGTGGCGTTTGGGAATCAATCAATCAGTCATTCATTCACAACCCACAACTTCAACTGCGCGTCGCCCTGAAACTGTGTATAAATATTCATACTTGGCAGGATTATTAATGCGCCGTGTGCTCCGGGGGCTGTTCGGATTCGACTAGTTTCATTAAAAGACTTCTTTTCCAGCAGTGGACGGGAGGCAGAGGTTGCCGGGGCCGCTGCGGACCTCATGTTATTGCTTTGTGTCTCTTACGTTCTCTCCGTCTCCGTCTCTGCAGAGGAAATTATCCTCGGACGCAGACACAATTATGCGCTGTATGTTCATCCACGTCCCGCGTGTTTGCTGTGGGTCTTTGAGTTTAGGTGTGACGCCCTTCATAAATTAGAACTGGTTTAAATTGACAGATGTGTTGTAGCTCACCCGGTTATCATTGAGCGGCCCGTCGTCTGTCACACCACAGCGCTCGTTAGAATGTAAACATATAGATAATCGATGTCAAGTACTGTATCGCTATAAAACGTGCAGTTAGTTTGGATTCGGCTGTGAAGCCTCGCTGCTCTGTTTAGATGGGCCTTGGTTTGCAGCATGTATCACTGTCATGTGAAACGCGTGGAACCTTTTCGCTGTTATTTCACCTTAAGGGGATTTTTGCAAAATAACTGAAAGCTGTGGAAAATGACTTTCTGTAAAAAACGACTTAAAAGTGACAACAGCCGGGAAATCAATCAGCGAACAGTCTGCGCTTGATAACGGCTCATAATTATTGAAATCAGTTCACCACCAGTGTTTACTCTTCCTCCATGTTTTGAGCGTTTTACTCAGAGGAATGTTGGGTGTATTTTTTCCCCCGCGCCCCGAGTGCGGGAGTGTTTGTGTTTCGGTGCGTGTCACCCTCCTCTGCTGTTTGTGATAATGACAGCCGCCTGTATTTGGATGATTCGTGGCTGAATACTAATGAGGCTTCTCTGAGACGCCGAGCTGTCGCCTTGAGAATAACTCAACTGGTCAAACTGGTCACTCCCATGGCTACAACGCGACAGTACCACCGTGGACCCACACATTTCTTTGAATATTTGCATTTGGCCTAGTCTGAGTTTGACCTTTTTGACCTTTCTGTTCGTTGTCACGGTAACAATGAGAGTGAAATGAATCTCGGACTGGGGGGATCTAACGGAGGGAGGTCACGGGAGATGGAAGCTGAGTTCTGAGTGCGCCTCATGGGTTTCTTCCTCTCTCTCCTTCTCTTCTTCACGGTTGAACGTACCTGCCGCTACCCGGGCATAGCGTGAGTCAGTATTGATCCCCTCCTCCCACCGCTCCGTTGATGGGTGGATGACGCAGGAGTTCGGGGACACGCGGGGCTTTGTTGTGCTTGTTTTTTGGTTCCGTCTCCGCATCCTCGCTCGGGTCCGGGCTCTGCATCCACCGCAGCGGTGCCGCATCTCGCCTCGTCCCGCCGCCCACCCGGCAGGAGGCTTCACCCGTGTCACGGCCGGGACCCCGGGAGCCTGGATGTCAAATCCCAGCTTGACGAAACCATCCCCGGAGTTTGATTCTGGAGTTTCTGCATATTTACCAGTTGCAACATCACTGCCGGTGCATTAATAATACACAGGCGCCACAGTCACAGGGCAGTGAGGTGTGGAGCGGTGGCAGCTGTGGAGGCGACCATATACTGTATACAGGCTGACATTAAGCTGTTGATACACTGTACAGTAGCTACAGACTGAACCCAGATCAGCACCAGATAAAAATAGCTGTCCTTCATTTACTGTAGTAGGAAGGCTGTTACATAGTGAACACAGGTTCAAACTGCTTCTATACAGAAAGAAGCATGATGCGATGATTTAAGTTTGGTTGAGTCTGTCTCTTCTGAAGCGATTCATAAGACTTCCAGTCAGACTGTACAGACTGATGTCAGTCCCCACAGCCTCAGCGTGATTAGGTCACAGTGGGTGGAGACGCTGTGGGGATTCAGTCTTCTATCCTCCGTATCTTCGTCCTTGTGCCGAATCCTCCTCACGGGACGGAGCTGCTTGGTCCATCACCTTCGCCTCGCGTCCTTATCATAATCATTGTGTTGCACGCCGCTCTCTAAAACATAATTACCTTCATGGGCCTGGAGCTAAATATAGTTTGCAAACGAGCCGATCAATAAGCAGGAGGGGGTCGAGGGCCTGTCGCATACGTGATTCTGGGCTCGGGTCAGTGTTTGCACGTCGCCTTCCTTACACATTAGCTTGTCGCCAGCTTCTGGAAATCTAATTCGCTGCAGTGTAGAACTGGTGATTGGTGACAGGAACACGTTTGCTCAGAGTCTGGCATGACGGTCAATTCATTTCAGTCACATCCCATTGATTCTAATCACTTTCACTCCGGCGTCTTTGGGCAGATTTCATTTTTTCTTTCTGCATTGGTCGTGACGCTGAGATGAAGCAGGTTCGTGGTTATATTACAGCAGCATCACGCTGCGTTATCGATCAGCAGCCTTGCTTATTATAGGGCTGACAATGGCTGTGCTATTATTATAATATAATAACATGAGACACACTGAGTGCTCCCTTTTGTTCTGGGTGTTTTTGCTGTGGGAAGGAATGATATTAAATCTTTACTTTGCATTATTTTTAACTTTTAATATTTGTTGTGAAATCAGTAAAGATCCAGTGTCGATGTTGAGCCTATGTCAGGGTTTATTCCTGTTAGATGTTAGATATTAGATATTTGCCTGAGCTGTATCAACAGCAGCGTGTCACTTCAGGCCGCGCTGCAGAACGTGGAGCAAACTCAGCTTTTATGGGAGTTTCGCCCCCAAATGCTAAACCGATCCTTGATTTCTGCACAACGCGTCCTTTCATCGCTGAGAGACGCGGACGGAAAGTCGATTTTTTTTGCTGTCACATAGCTGTTTTCCAAAGATAAGTCTCTCATCCTTTTAGCAGCTTTGCCATTGGAGTCTCATTTGTCCTGTTCTCTCTCCCAAGGACTGAACTTTGCAGACGTTCGCGTGCTACCGGCTCCTCTACGTGTGTGTGTGTGTGTGTGTGTGTGTGTGTGTGTGTGTGTGTGTGTGTGTGTGTGTGTGTGTGTGTGTGTGTGTGTGTGTGTGTGTGTGTGTGTGTGTGTGTGTGTGTGTAACTAAGTGCATTTTCGTGGCAATCTGAGCACGTGTTTATATCACTGCTGCTGCAGCTCGGCATCGATCATCCTGTGATTCACGTGCTGTTAACCTGTGCTAGACGGGCCGTCAAGCGGAGCCTGCGCTTCTGATGTTGCACAAGCTGCGGACAATAGCGATGAGCATCTCTGCAGGGCGGAGGCAGCGGTTCTGGCGCCTCCGACCGCCGCCGTCTCCGCAATCACGCTCCCATTGAGGGCGGCCTTTCATCCCGGGCCTTTCACGGGAAACCTTTGAGACCCAGAGAGAGGCAGATGGAAAAAGCGAGAGATCAAGGGCGAGCGAGAGAGCGCGGGAGAAAGGAGGGAGGATGGGGAAAAGTGGCCGCGTCGCCCGCGGCGCCCGTCTCTGGAGCCGCCTGTGAATAAGCGAGCTGCCGGTGATGAGCGCAGATGTTGAAAGAATGTATGGAAGGAGAAGGGGAACGGGAGCAAGTGGAGTAAGTGGAGCCGGGCTATTGTGTGTGCTCACATCTGTTCTCTAGCTCCAGACCTATAAACATACCCGCTGAGGCGTGAGGCTGCGGCGGGAGCGAGGACGGCGTCGCGCGGCTTCAGTGCCGCAGCGACGCGCCGCTCGCTCGGATCAGAACCGGGCCAAGCCGCGCGGCAGCAGATGGACGGAGGCCGTGTGCTGGCGGTGCGGGGGGAGGGCATCGTGGGCGAGGACTACCGGGTGTTCATAGCCGAGGCTCCGGCGGTCAGCCAGGTGCTGGTGCTGGGGAGGAGGGACTCCGACGTGGACGGTGAGTGCCAGGTTCGGCCCGGGCCCGTTCGGACCCGCGGCCTTAGCTTTGGACGCGCACCTGAAATAGAAGCGGAGCTCTGTTTTCTGTGCTGTTTTTTCCCCGTTGGCCAGAAACTTTCATCTCTTTTCTGTTTGCCATCATCAGGTTTGTTAGTTTTTGCTTTGTGTAGCATTTATCTAAAACAAACAACTGGCAAGCACTGTTGCCGCTCATAAATCATTCAGGCCCACTTTGTCTGCCAAGCGAAGCCTGTGAGAACATTTCACACGACAGGGTTTTTGCTTTTGGATTCTCTTTGTTCCTGCGTTCATACAGTACATCTCTGCCATTGTTACGTGTGTGTGTGTGTGTGTGTGTGTGTGTGTGTGTGTGTGTGTGTGTGTGTAACTGGTGGCCCTTCATGATCTGGCAATTCTTCTGGTGCTCATTCATTGTTCACAGGAATAATCTGAACCAGGATGAATGGAGGAGACGACATGAAAATCTGAGAAGGTATTGATCATCGGTGAGGAATGTGGGACGAAAATGTACAACTTCCTGTTTTTTTGTTTCCGTCGCTGGTTCCTTTGCCGACATTGTACAGGCAGAGAGGCTAATGACTTCCACCTCTGCAGCAAGACAATCAAATGCTGTTAATTAGTGCTGCCGCTGTAGCACTCGTAATCAGGAGGAAGCTAAAGAAAACTTGTACGGGTGTGTGTGTGTGTGTGTGTGTGTGTGTGTCAGTCAGCATTATTTGTAGGACGATGATTAAGAAAATAATGATTAATCACGATTATCATTCATGGTTTGAGTCATATCTTAAACTGCACCCAGTTGTATTAGATTCAGTTAATGATGTGAGAGGATACGCTGTGAGTGGGAGCCTCTTCTCTGACATCAACCTCAGCTACCTGCGTTTTCTGCGAGAACCCTTCTTTCTATCTCAATGCACTGTCAACGCAGCAGAATGTAGCCGTGGCCTAATAACGCAGCAGCCGGGATTCGTTTTCAGATTGTGGAACAATTAGGAAAAACAAAGGCCTTCATTTCCTCTGCGTGACGGACGGGTGATTGATAATTTGCTGCGTGTGACAGTGGAAAAGTAGAGAATGGGAGACGGTGGGAGGAACAGCGGGAGTGTGCATGATGGAGATAAGTGACAGATGCACGGGGGGGGGGGGGCGTCCCACAGCCACTGGAATCCCAGACTCTGCCTCCATCTGTGAGGCACGCAGCAGTTGCACTGTAATGGAAGGACGAATGAAGGACACGGAGGAGGGGACGGCAGAGAGCAGCACGCTCCTCGATAAACAGGGATGGACGGACGCTCGGCTGAAAATGGAAACAGTGCGGTAACACATTTTCATCCTGAATTTGATTCGATTTGACTGCAAACATCAAAGTGGCTCCCCAGTTCACACCAGTAAGCAAGTTAACAGTGTCCCAGTGGCCTCCGCTCCACGGAGCCGTCCGTTAATAAGGGCGACTGGGCCCATCAACTCGTTGCTGTGGGCTCCCGCTACGCTCCACGACTCCCCTCCCTCCCCCGCTCGGACCCGTGGGTGAAGGGCGGCGGTGCCCCCCCCCGCGCCGTCTTCTCCCCGAGTGAATCTGGGTCAGACCTCGCGTGACGGACAACCTGCCATTATCAGCACTCAGACGAGAAAAGGGAGCGGGTGGGAGCTGGAAAGTGGTGTGAGGGCAGCGAGGGGAGGCGGGGGGGGGGGGGGGGGGGGGGGGGGGGGGGGGGGGGTGACCCTGCCTCCCTTTGACACGTTCACACTCTCGCGTCGTCCCTGGACGGGCAGACGGAGACACGCACATGAGTCAGGTCAAAGCCGTGTGATAGCGCCCCCCCCCCACAACATTACATCCCTATTTTCCTTTTTGCTTTTTAAATGTATTAATCTTCAGCCATCAGCGACGATAATGTGCATTCAGGCAGATGCTGTGTCCTGTGAACCCAGGAATCCAGCGCTGATTAGACCCACTCCAGTGTCTCTGGTGAGAGCGCATACAATAGACTGAGCACATGCACGACCCTCCTCGGTGTCGGCTCCATGGCAATAGCCTCCGCGCAGCATCCTGGGAATCAGCCGGCCTGTTTAATATTCAGGCAGGTGAGCGAGCCAATCAGGACTCAGCCGGGCTCCGTGGAGACCAATGGGGCTTATGAGCACAGGTGAGAAACCTCTGCGCTGGAAAGGAGGATTAACCAGGATGGCATCTGAGCGGAGTCCAGTAAATCCAACTCTTGGCAAATCTATTCTGTTTGAGTAGATGATATTGATCTAAACACATCCTGAAATCCAGCAAATGATAAAAACACTTGATGATGGCTAATATTTTTTTCCTCACAGTGTCTAGATTTATTTCCATTTGGTCAGATAAACAGACTCTTTGTCTTAGTTTAAACCAGTTACATGGGCTTAGTTTAGTTTGACAGACTGATTCTATATCAAAGCAACAACAGCGCCTGCCCTAAAATGCAAAGAGTGCAAGTGATTCCCTCAGTTTCAGGGCCGGGCCGTGGCAGAAAGCGCGGTTTCAGCTAAGGGCCGGGGAGTTCTTCTCGGATCTGTCGGGCTTAAAGCAATAAATCCACACAGCTCCCCTGATGGAGGCTGGGATTATGTGTTTTATACCCACCTGTTAACAGGGGAGTTCGCCTTGGTTTGCTTTGCTGTTCAGTGGGAACAGGTTGACGGGCGCTGGATGGGTGAATAAATCAGAGATGTCAAATGAGAGAAGAGCAAGCTGGAAACCAATAGATGTTCGTGCTTAGTGGTTGATTTAGGCTGTAAAGACAGTCCTAAGCAGGTCTGTGCAGGTGTTCTATGCAGAACCTAGTCCCATAATAACTGGTGAGGCATTTAAATGCTTAGGTATCTTGCCTAAAGAGTTATAACCCATCTCTGCCCCTCTCCTGCCATTAGGGGGCGCTGTACGTGTCTCCGAGTCCACCGTTGTCCCGACTTTGCCCAGTTTGTCAGCGGCAAAACGAAACTGGGAGTTGCAAAAACCTTGCGTCCGCTCTCGATCGCGCAGCTGAGCTCTTCCGCGGTGACACTGTCCAGATTTCGCTCCCAGATGGCCGCGCTCGGAGCCGGGCAGGCAGTCAACAGGCGGACTCTCGCCCACGCCGGCGGCTTGTTCGCCGCGGCAGACCTGACCCGTCCGTCCCCACGCGCACACGCAGGCGCTAACTGCGCATCACTGAAGACGAGAGCGCCAAGTTCATTGTGGTTTACGTTCGGTTAGAGGCACATCTGGCTTGGCTGCTGTTTGCAGTGGGATTTAGATTTGCTGTTGTGTTGTGTCCATTGTCAGCGGTGACAGTTATTATCACCATCAGAATGTTTTGCACTTAATTTAATCATAGACCGGGCTGCGTTGATTACAATAACAAATCAGCTGCTTGAGATTAAATTAATATTAATAAAAGCGTTTTTCATTTCACAGAGACCCAATCAGGCGGGGTTTTTTTTAACAATAACTGCTTTGTTGTCGCAGCTTATTACAGCTTGTTCCTCAAGAGCCAGGATGTGTTAGTGAAAGTGACTCATGCTTTGTCAGCGCATCGCTGTGGGTGTGATGGTCGGTGGCCGCAGCCAGAAGAGAAATGAGCAGCCCAAATTAAATTCAATAACGGGCCCGCCGAAGGCCGGGGACCTTGAAGATTCCAATAACAGCCATAAAACACACAGATCTGCCCGCGTGCACAGGACTGGGCGAGCCCACGCTTTCATATGAACACAAACGCAGCTGCGGTGGTTTAGGTTGGAGCCTTTGTATTCTTCTTTGCTTCGCTCCATCGGTGGCATTTCACAGACGGCATCGTCAGATACAGCAGCTCATTACTGCAGATTTTTTCTAAACTTGCCGTTTGATACAGATGTTCTTCTCCGCAGCCAATTAAAACGGCCAATTAGCGGAGTCATTAGCGACACGGCGTCTCTCACTGCTCGCAGATCGTCCAAGTGAGCGTCTACACGGACGCAAACCTAAAATCCTCCTCTCATTGTCTTGTTCGGCGGAAAGTTGTGTTTTGCTTTCAAGGGCGCCTGGATCCGCAGCGATAACGTTGAATGGAGCCGTTAAAAGGCTGCTCGCTGAAGGCGTAAAGCTCCTTCAATAAGAAGCCCTTGTTATTTTCCACTCTGGAAATAATCATTCCACAATGGATCGCATCAATATCAGGGTGTAGGTTGGTGCAATGATGAATGCGTTAAGTGTGACATTATAGTAAAGGTTGATGAGTCTTCTGACAGCGCAGCGGTGCTCGTGCGCGGGTGCGCACACATTCATGCAGAAACACATTAGTGCGGAGTCGTGCTCCGCTTTTCTCCCTCTACTTCCTGAGCAGCTGAAATTTATGTCGCCATGGCAGCGGTTTGATGTAGTGGCCCTTTCCTGGATGTGACGGCTGCACGAGCGCGGGACGGAATGCTAAGATCCAAAGTTCCACAAATTAACAGCTCAAAGGGAGGAGTGACAGGCACGCGCCGCCGACGGTGACGGAGCGCGCGGGCGCAGCGCCGTGCGGCCAATGGGCGATCGATGCGTCTCTCGGTCCCGTCCGGCCCCTGCTCGGGAAAAGCGGCCCACTCGCGTTGGATCTCCTTCAGACCTCACTGACTTCCCGCGGCTGCGGCGCTGAATGCTAATTCGCCGGCCGCGCCAGGAGCGCGCGCGCACTGTCTATAGCAGTCGTTAAAAGCTGCTTAGGACGTCACACAACGCTGCGCCCCATTTTCCCCTCTCCAAACCTCATTGATGCTAATTCGGATGCGAGTGTTTTGTAGTCCTTTGTGCAACAAAAGTCTTCATAATTAATTTACTTGAATGCATCTTTGGGATTTGCTGCAGAATTTATGGCTAATATGGAGTAATATGGCTAATTTGAGTCTGGTCGTCCTCTCTTCTAGGATTTGGGGGGGGGGGATCCTCATCATAAAGCTGGGCAGTGATAAGAGAAGGAGTTTTGATGGATAGACCTTGAGAGGGCGGCTTCACAGAAATGCTAACGTAGCACAGCAGCGCGACTGAATTAAAGCCCTGTCTGCGTTTGGAAGCCGATGCTTCGGGAGCGTTGTTTTCACACACACAGTGAAGTTCCTCGTGCGGCATATGTGTCCTCTGGTTTAGGTCCAAAGAATAACATCAAGGGAATGGCTGTGATTTCATTTTATAGCTCCACAACCGCGTATTAATAATTTGTCCTCCATCCCTGTGAAATTAGCATTTTTAAAAGACCATTTGCAGAACAAACCCTTTAGTTTAAGAGTTTGTTTTTCACAGTTACTTAGTGGGATCCTGCTGCATAATCAGCTGCTCGTTTACCCCCCCCCCCCCCCTCCTCCTACTAGAATACGTTTTCTATATAGCGAGCGAAAGGTGGTGATGAAAACTGGCGGTGACAGTCCTGTTGTGGTGCATGACATGAAAGCTCCTCACAGTTTCTGTACATGTGACGCTGAAGCAAACAGACTGCATCCATCGCTCGCCGATTCCTAGGGTGGTAATAAACGATCTGCTGTTTGCTTACAGAAGCCTGGGTTTCCTCTCACTCCTTCGCACCCCCTCCTCCCGTTTGCATCTTTGTGCCGTCACAGCAGCCCTTAATAATGAAAACGGCTGATGGGACCTTCCCTCTGTGAAAACACTACAAACAGACAGCGCTGTGATTCACTCATTGTCTTACACTGCTGCACTTTAAAGAGCTAACATCCCTACATGGCTCTGCTGTCTGCTTTGCATTCCTGGCGGACTGATCACATCTAATGTTAATGCTACGCAGCAGCGCCGGCGCCGCACTGACGGAGAATCTCACCCACACACTGACGAACGCTGACTGACACACATACAGTAGGACGCGCGAATGTGGATGTGTCGGTCCGGCCCCCGAGCCCCTCAGAGCCGGGCTGTTTGTCACCGGGCGCTGCAGCCCGGCTCTGGGGGGAGCCCTGGTCGCATAAAGCTGAGTTACTGCACCTCAATGATGTTGGATTTGGGTTGAGAATAAGACGTTAGGAGTCCTCTGGGAGGCCGTGATTGGAGGCGACTACATCCAAAACCCTGATGCTGTCAGTGATGAATGGGGATAAACAGATAAATAAGAAACGGCCTGTATGCAGCAGTGTGTGTGTGTGTGTGTGTGTGTGTGTGTGTGTGTGTGTGTGTGTGTGTGTGTGTGTGTGTGTGTGTTCAGGTTGTTCGGGGTCACCGCTGTTCATTCTTGTGTTCCGCCTCCAGCTGTGGATCAAAGGAAGGCAAAACTCAGGAAATACTTCTTTCGCGTTCTTTCTGATTCTCTGCACTTCCTTCACACCGTGTCAGCTCAGCCAGAGATGGATGGAGCTACAGTATTTCCACACCGCTCACACTGTGCCGCCCCGAGGTCGGCTCCGACCACAATTTCAGGCAATAAAGCGCCACAAAGGGAAAACATGGTGTTGTTTTGTGATTTTGGTCCGCTGTCGGATCGCGCCGTGTCCTCGCCGCGCGTCCCTGAACACACCAGCCGCTCCATGAGTCAAATTTATTGTGAGTGCGTCAGAGAGATTACCTAAATGATACTCAAGTGTCTTTAAATGAGGCAATCTGGACGGCCCTGCCTATCCATTACTGTTAGCGTCATGATTAGCTCACAGCCATTTACTCAACAAATCCATCCGTCCTCTCTCTCCCGCCTCTCGAAGCTCTCGCTCGCCCCGCGCTCGTGTCAGGCCCTTCTCCCATTTTGTCAGCGTCTGCGTTTTTCCAAGACCAATTTCTTATCGGCCCCTTTTCTTCAGCCGTCCTCTTATCAGCGCGTCGCCTGGCCCCGCAGTAGGAAGTTGTCCTGCGTGGCTGAGCCGGGGTATGAGGAGATGGGCTGTTCTGCCTCTGCCGCCCTTTGGCGCTCAGATACCGGCTCCGTCCGTCCTCCACACACTCTCTCCAGCTGCTTTCACTGCCTCCTGTTGCACGTTCACACTCTATGTTACCAACTATAGAGGCCATAAGTGAAGTCAGCCTCAGGTCTGCTATTAAGCATTCATTGTTGTCCATATTGGATCTGCGGGGGGGGGGGCAACGCAGATGTCCCAGCATCCTCTGCTGAGAGGCAGAGAGGAAGTAGAAGACGGCGTGGACGTCGACAAATGGACGGAGATGGAAATGGAACGTCGCGGGGCTGCGATAAAAGAAGCCGCGGTTAGAGACGGTCGAGACGCGGCAGGCGTAAAGAGGGGGAGCGCGGGGGACGAGAGTGCGGAGGAAGGCGGCGAGGGGCAGGAGGCTGAACAAGCGCGGAGATGATTGAAAGCGACGCAGAGAGGAGGAGACGGGGGCCTGTTTTCCAGATGCCTCACTCGAAAGATAAAGGAAGGAAGGAAGCGGTCGCGGTCCTCTCCAAGGAGCATTCAGAGGAGAGGGTCCCCCCCCCTATGTGTGTGTGTGTGTGTGTGTGGGGGGGGGGGGGGGGGGGGTCCTCGGTGTTTAACAGCTGCAAAGAGACGGACAAGATATTGTACCCTTTGTTCCATAACCAATTATAGCCTGTAATGGCCAAATCATTTATTTGCTGATAGAGCATAATTGCGCGTCAGAGGCTTTGACTGCTGGTAACTGAGCTAATAAATCTCAGATGATTTACCACAACGGCGAACGAACGAACGAATGAACCAACCAACGCGGGTCCGCACGCGCCCGGGACGGATCATTAGGCGCACGCGGAACAGAGCCGCGGCTCCCTCTTCACTGGAACATTGAGTAAACCTGCGGAGATGCTAATGAAATTACGGCACACTTGCTCCGTACACAAATCAGAATAATTAAAAGGTCAAAGAGGACACAGTGATCCATTAATATCTCATCTGTATGTGTTTGTAGGTGCTAAATTGCTTGGTGGGTAGAGGCTTGTGTCTTTACAGGAGGGGAACGCTGCTTTGTTTACTTGTTGTTTACTTGTCCTTGCGAGGCATTAGCAGCATTAAGGGCAGACGCACCTACACACACACACACACACACACACACACACACGGGCCGAGTCGATAGTTTAAAGGGCGGGTGCTCGTCTGCGGGTGGGAACTCGGCCCGGGAGCCCCGTGTTCGAGCTCCGTGTGGCCGTTGTTACCCTCAGCAGGTGCAGCCAGCGCGGCGTGGGGGGGGGTCTCTGTGGGTGTCACACATGTACAGTAGACAGTGTCTGGTCTGCAGCTGAGCACAGGTTTCTGAATCAACATGTAAACGGCTTAAGATTATGTAAACGGATTAAGTAGCAGCGGAGGGACCTTGACCTCTTGACCTCTCCCTGCTTTCTATCAACCCTGAATTGAACACAGCGACACATTGTCCCCACTTCAGAGGAGCAGGGACAGCATCCGTTTTAAATTTGAACCATGCTTGTTTAGCAGCGTGATTTGCTGATGGAGTGTTAGCATGGACCTCAGCCCAGGCCCACTGGTGTTAATTACCACCCTGCTCCTCATGCTTCCCCAGCCTGTGATTGGCTGTCTTTATCTGAGCACCCAGGGGGCCGTGTGTGTGTGTGTGTGTGTGTGTGTGTGTGTGTGTGTGTGTGTGTGTGTGTGTGTGTGTGTGTGTGTGTGTGTGTGTGTGTGTACAGCACTTTGATGGGGCTCCTTCTATTAGGGCAGATCCAGATGCAGAGATTAAGAATCGTCCTGTGGGCATCTTGGAGTTAGATGCTGGAGATGGATGGAAATGATTATTTGAAGCATCTTTATCAGGTTACGTCAGGAGAAGGAAGGGAGAGGATGGTGGAGGCAGATGGAGGGTGGGGTGGGGGGCTCTGAGGGGGCGACTAGGGGAGGACAGGGGAAGTAGGCAGGGAGCGGAGGTGTTGCTGGGGTGACAGGAGAGAAGGATGAAGTGGGACGTGCCAGTGGAGCGTCAGTAATCTGCCTCTCTGGCTGGCTGACAAGACAGTGTCTCACACACACACACACGCGCACACACACACACACACACACACACACACACACACACACACACACACACACACACACACACACACACACACACACAAGTCCATGACCTCCAGCATACAAGCTGTGTACAGAGGTCCACATTTAGTGGCCAGTGAGGAGTTTTGAGGCCACAGCGAAGCCACATTCTCTCCTAGAGAGAGAGATTAGCACAATCACTCAGATGTATATGATAAAGGAAATGGGAGCGAGAGAGAGAGAGAGAGAGAAGGGGGAACGAGCACAACAGACAGCCAGGGACACACAATCAGACAGACAGAGAAAAAACTATGTTCAGAACTGGCAGCCTTACTTCTTCCTTTCTTCGTCGCTGGTTCGCTTCCTTCCGTCCTTCCTCCCCATCCTCCTCCTCCCCATCCTCCCCCTCCTCTCTCCCGCCTCCCCCACAATCCTTTTGTCCCTCCCTGCCTTCCCACTTTGATTCTATTCTGCCAAAGCCAGTGTCCCAGTGAGGCGGCTGCGACTAGGCGTGAGTGAGGAGATGGGCGGAGGGGTGGATTGACCTAGAAGAGAGCGGCGTGGGGGAGTGAGGGCTGGAAGCAGCGCGAATGGAGGATGCTGGGAACCCCTCAGGTGGGCACTTGGAGCGCTCCCCTCTCCTCCCTGTATGTGTCCTGGTCCCGTTTCGTGATTCATTTTAGCCTCTTGCGTCCTTTCTCGTCGGCGCGTTGGCTCATAGATGTGTGTGTGTGTGTGTGTGTGTGTGTGTGTGTGTGTGTGTGTGTGTGTGTGTGTGTGTGTGTGTGTGTGTGTGTGTGTGTGTGGCAGGACGTTTGTGTGATCGCGGCTGTTGTCATTGCAGTCACGTACGTCTGCTTTGGCGCTGCTTCCTGCCTCCTGCGCGTTCAAACGCTCGGCGGCTCCTCCAGGACTCAGTCACGACAAGCGCCTTCACAAACTCTGTCACAACTTCCCGTGCACCCTGTGAGACGTTTTAAATCATTTGTAGCCAGTCGGTGTTAGTTTGGCTGATTCGTGTTGTTGCCGCTTCTGCTGCCACTGATTGTGATGCTTTTGCTCTCGAAGCTGATTGGCTTTGTGTAATGTGAGTGAACTTCCAGCAAGACTGGTTATTACTCACAATTACACCATTCTAATGAATCACCTAAAAGGACACTACCCACAAATAGGCTTCATTGCCTGCATCGCTTCACATTCCGCCACAGCGGCGTGACAGTAATGCGTGTGTGTGTGTGTGTGTGTGTGTGTGTGTGTGTGTGTGTGTGTGTGTGTGTGTGTGTGTGTGTGTGTGTGTGTGTGTGTGTGAGTTCTCATTAGCCCCCCCCCGGGGGTTCTGAGTCAATAGAGGCCAAAGCCTCTCCTCCCCTCCTCGTCTTTACCTTCTGAATCACTAATTTAAACCTGTGTGTTTGTGCCGCATGCGTCAGGTGCTCCGTCCCTGTGCAGCGACCCTTGATTTGCTAATTGGGCTCCTCGTGCGTTTTGTGTGTCCCTGTTGCTTCCAGAGAAGAATCGCCCCCCGCCCTCGTGGTAATTGGTCAAGTGAACCCGCCAGAGTTGAAACCATCATTTATTCATTATACCCATAGTTCAGTCTCCTTGAAGGTTACACCAGAGGGATGCTGGGTTCAGACTAACACACTCAGAGATTAGACTTCCTGAAGAAGTGACAATCCTCCTCCGCCTCCTCTGAACACACCTACATCCTGTTGCCTTCTTATTATGAGTTTAAAGGAATCAAGGCTGCGAGAGAATAGGAAGAGATCAAGCGTCATGAGCTGACATTTCTGTTCAGGCTTGGATTTCGTACAGCGTCTCCTGAGTAGATGCACGCATGCTACTGCTATGACGGATCATAGGCAGCATGTAGGTGTGTGTGACAATGGATGCTTGCTTTGCTTTACTTCACTACTTCCCTATTGTCTTTTAAGTCAGCATCAATGGAGCTATGTGACTCAGTGGGAGCTGCAGGCGAGGCGTCCACCCAGCCGACGATCCCTGGTGATAGATGGTGATGCAGTCGTCATGATTGTGACTGCTTCCTGTACCTACAGCCTTGGGAAAAATAAAATATGGCCTCTGTCCATTTAAAATGCAACATGTGAAGCATCTGCAAAGTTGGTCTCACTTCAAATAGCTGACGTAGAGTAGCCAACATTCAGCATCAGACCAGTGAGCAGGGATGAGTTGTGCATGTTGAAACTGTCAACATGTCAATGGTTTCATGGCCCGAACGCCTCATCAGTCTCTCTTGTGGAGTTAATTGACTGGAGTTAATTAACGAGCATCCAACTTGAACTACTTCGACAGATTCTCTCGGTGCACAGGGCAAATAGGAGCTAATTCCCTCCACAGAGCTTATATTCTCGTATTCTGGGCGATAACAAGCAAGAGTCCAGTTCAACAAACGATGCGCGGGGAAGAGGCGCGAGATGAGAGGGTGAAATTGGTTGTGATGATGAGGAGGTGGATGATGAAGAGGCCACTGACGCGACACCAACAGATCTTCCTTTTTGTCAACCATCTATGACACGTGACGGGAGGAAAAAGCTGCTCGTAATATTCCATTATTAAATCTTCGCAAACATCAGCGAGAATGAATAAAAAACAGATTAGGTTCCACGACTGGCTGTCAGTCAGCAGACTTTGATTTCCCTCCAGGGGTTTGTTCGCAGACGCCTGTCAGTTGATGCTACTTTGTATTCCTTATATTTACTCCGATAATGAGTCGCGCGTCTGATTTTTACGCGCTGTTCCCTAAACTGTGCAACATAACTGGTTAAGGTGCGCACTAAACAGCGAGCTCATTACGAAGCTCCGTGAAACCAGACGCGGGTCGTAAAGCTCTTCGCCGCCGCTCACTTTCATGATGTCAGTATTTTCCCCTTTGCTACGGTGAAAACGTTCATTTGTTACAATAACAGTTGCACTTTCGTCCCCGTCACGTGCCTTTTCCGGCGCCTGTGTGGGGTTCATCACTCACCGCTGGTCAGATACTCCTGGAGAGGAGCCGGCGGACCGGATCGTTAACCCAGTCGTTAGTAATGATCGGTCGCTTCAAAGCAGCTTTGGCTTCGCTTTTTGCCAGCGGCTTCCGGTCGCGATTGAGATTTGGCTCTGAGCCTCCTTAATTCATTCCCCGCGCTCAGCGGCGGCTTTATGTCCGGATCATCCACGGATCCACGGTGCGGCGGGGAGAAAGCGCCTCGCTGGCATTAGCGGTGGGTCACTCGCAGGACGCTTACAGAGAGGGGGGGGGGGGGTGATGCTGCATTTGTATGAATCAGCTCTAATTGTCCAGGGAGGAGACACAATCATCAGGTCAGAATATAACCAGACAGAAGCTGATGAAACGAGGAGGCGCTCTTCTTCCTCAAAGGCAGTGGAAACGGTGCGTTCAGGGGCTCTAATAACGACACATACATAGGAACAGGGTGAACCTAAAAAAAAAAAAGTTGTACATCAAGAGAACTGGGAAATGTCTCCAAATTCTCCAGCGAGGCATGAAAAGCTCCACGCTCAGAACTCCGGGGGGGGGGGGGGGGGGCAGTCTGCCAACAGGAAGCAGGGGCAGCACAGACAAAATGGAGGGAAGTTATCGTCGTTGAGTAGTTGACAGAAGCCGCTTGATCTAAACCCAGTGGCGCCGTGTGGTGGCGCACGTGGAGCCGCGGCGGACCCGCGCGCGGGGCGCGCTCGTGTTTTCGGGAGACCCGTGTGTTCCTCCCTCTTTGCTTATGCCGGGCGTCTTCTGGTGAGATTAATGTCCTGCTGTCAAATCCGAGACTTCCTCCTGTCAAACACGCGCTCCGCAACCTATTTATAACTAGACACCCACTCACAAACACTAATGAGTCTCCGGGTGACAAATGGAAGTGGAGGACACCTCGCGCACCCCATCTTCCTCCTCTCGCCGCCGCTTCCTCCCCCATCACTCATCTGGCCCTTAGCCCCGTTTTTTCTACAGTTTCTTTCACTTTTGTTTTCACCTCTTTTCCCCTCATGTAACGACCACCTCCTGACCCACTTCTCTTTGCTCTACTTCCCTTTGTCACCTGGGTTCCAACACCTTACACTATTACAGTGACTGTATGGATCAGTTTGCATCGCCCATATTCATCTCTATACTCAGCTTCCCACTTTCCCCATCTCCAGCTGCCTTTGTCTCTCACTCACTGTATCTGTCAATCTCCATCCCTCCCTGTCTGTCAGCTGGTTGTGAGTCAGTCCTAGTGCTATTGGATTCGCCACGGGTTGCTGGGCCAAGTGCTCCGGGGGCCGCGAGGCAGAGCACTTAACAGTCGTCGGATTCCGAGTTCATTGAGCTGCATAGGTGGCGAGAATGAAGCGGGAGCGATCACCAAATCAGACATTAGTCTTGATGTCTCTGTTTGTATGAAACCGAGCCGCATTCTCAGTTTGTTAAAGCGATAAGAACCCAGTGTGCGTCTTCAGATTGACACGCGCTGCGGTGGCTGTGATTGGCAGAATGGGGCTTGGCGTTAAGACGCCAGCCAATCAGATCGCTCCCAGGTCTCGCCGTAAATGCCATTTTAAATGTTACCAGGTCCTCCGAGCATCAAGGAATTGTAAATGTTCGCGAGGCTCCACCGCAGCCCTGCAGCTACGGCATTGATCTCATCACACTCCAGCGTGTGACTAAAAATATACTTAGCAGCATTGTCGGAGAGACTCCAGAGACTAAAGCGATATATTTATTAGTTATGAATTCAAAGGTGCTCTTTGATCAAACCTTTCTTGATGTTTGAATCTTTATCGTTTGACTCCTGTAGACGTAAATTAACCCAGAAAAAGGCAAAGCCACTGTTAAATGTTTGGCTCATTCGTTGACAACCTCACTAAAGGTCGAAACAAAACACGTTCCCCCATGGATATATTAGAACGCGTCTCTTTTCAGTTTGATCGATCTATTACTGCAGTTTGTTTGTTTTTTTCTTTTTAAAAAGCGTTCTGATGTGTTTGCATCGTCTGGTAATCCTGCCTGTGCTGTGTCACGCCGTGTGGGAATGAACTCAGACGAGCAGAATGCGATAAAACTTCCCTAACCCTCTAAACCTGCCATTCAAATGAAGCCTCGCTGCGATAATTATTTTCCATTCCGCTGGTCCGAGTCTGACCTGCGGTTCGTGTCGCTCCTCCGTGGGCGGAACCGTGCGCGCGCCCGCTCGGTTGTTTCTAACGCCAGGCTAGTCGGGATGGGAGGGAGGGGGTGTTGTCTTTGTTGTTTCTGTTGTTGCAGTGGGCGCTGTGTTGTGTTGGCACTGACAGCTTGTTAACGTCTCGCTCGTCATCTCCCCCTCCTTCCCTTCGGGGCCGCTCACCTACCGCATACGTCAGCGCCGAGGCCCACGCGTCCACCTGCGCGCGTGCCCCGCCCCACGGCCCGTCCGTCCGCGGGGGACGACGGGGGCGCCCCTCCGAAAGACAGAACGACGACGACGCCGCGCTCCCTTGAGAGGGATATTATAAAACCCGATGAACCCGTGATCAGTGAAAAGGCAGAAGAGAAGAGAACGTCTTTCTTGTCGCGTGCCGGGGTCAAGGCTGCACAGCGGCACGAGCAGAGCGAGGAATAACGATGCAGAATAAAGAAACGCAGTTCCTCATTGTCCCAGCACAATGCTCTGAGTGAATCCAAATAAAAGGAAGAGGAGCTGCAGCACCAAAGATGCTATTTATCATGCAGAGTGCTATCAGGCATCTCTGCATTAAAGCACTTGAAACGCTTGACTTTTGCTGTTTAGTTGAAAAAAAAAAAACAATTTTTCCCACTCACTTTAATTTCAATGCTTCGTCACGTGAGGTGCTCAGTTGCTGTTTGTGCATTAAAGCCTCACATTAATCAGCTGTAAACATCCCCTTCATTGGCCTCTCTTTAAGCGGGCTTCGTGGCGCGACCCCACGGCCCCGCGCTGCAAAAAAAACCCACCGGGCACTGGCGAAGCAAGCAGTTGCTCTGACACCCCACTAGGGACTGCTGTGTGCCGCTCATCCTCACCCTCGCGGGGATCACAGCGGGCGCCGCAGCCGCAGAAGCCGCGGCGAGGCTCCAGACGGGACTTTATCTCCGATTTGTGTCACGGTTTTCCGCAGCAGCGTCTTTGTGGCGCCGCTTCAAAATGTCTATTTTCTGATGTAACTGCGCTCTTACATCAGGACTTAGTGCTAAAACCGAAGAAAGTGATTTGAGAACATGACGTGATGAAAGAGCGTAGTTTAACCTGGACTCTCCTAACGGCCCCTTCCGGCCTTTTTCTGCGCGAGCAGCCACCACCTGCAGCACCTCACACCCTCCGGTTCCGCTCTTTGCCTGCGCGTTCTGACGCCGTGACGGATCCGACTCACGCCGACCCGATCACAGCCTCCTCGTGTCTGTCACCGCCATCGCTTGTGTCGCCGGTAACTGCACGCTCGATGGGGGGGGGTCGACGGCCGTGGGCGGCCGGGGCCACTTACCAGCGGCTTTGTGGCGGCGCTGACGCGTTGCCATGGCGACCGGTGCGCAGCGACAGCCGCTGTCATTTCCATCCCGGCTAATGACTGGCTGTTTTGATTGATTCCTTTTATTCCTTTTCCTTTTTTTACCCCCCCCCCCCCCCCCTCCGTTTCTCGGAGCTCTTTTTAATTAAAGAAAAGTTCTGGCACAGGGCGTCGCAATTAAGCTGTCAGGATTATTCCATTCAAAGTGAAAATGAGTTCATGTGATTTTAATGATGCGGTGGAGGATCTGCTGTAGGTCTCCCCCTCCAGGCAGCAGCAAACGCAGGCTAGTGTACACACACACAGGGCTTATCACCACTTTGTGCTCTTTATTGACCTTTGCCAGCCTCACCCATGCTTTGCAGCTGCTCACCTGCCCAACCCCTGCTGACACTGTGTGCACGCCCATTAGTCTAGTCAGGGCTAGTGCATAGATTTGATGTCAGCAGATCAACTAGGGCTGTGTTCTTCTGTGCCATTTAGCGCCTCTCCATCGTCCCTGCACATATTCTGCTAAATCGTTTAATCTGCACACGCAGGCGATGAATGGATCCCAGCATCTAGGACAATTGGACCACTTTGATGGATAACCCTCGGCCGCAGAACGGCTAATCTGACAACAGATGTGCTCCTTCGGGGGGGGGGGGGGGGGGGGGGGGGGGGGGGGCGGAGAGTGGAGGAAACAAACGTGTCAGAGCTCGCTAGAAAAGAAAAAGCCCATTTACCGTAACTCTGCTGCCACAGCAGAGGCCGCTTGCTGATTACTGGGCACATCGTTACACGATCACTAGAAAATCTCGAGCTCACAACCTTCTGATCTGTCTATGATGTCTAAAACCGTTCCTTTTTAACAGCCTTTCATTATTTATTTGAATTAACGACCCAGCTACTATGTTTCCTCCCACTTCACTCCTCTCCATTTTTCAAGTTTTGACATTTCTCACGCATTAAAACCTATTATTATACATCTACAAAGTTTTGCTGGTCACCCAGGGAATTCCATTGACCTTGTGCGGTTGGTTGTTGAAGGCACACGGACGTGTCGGAGCGTCCTGCTCTGACAGCTCTCGTTAATGCTGCTTGTTTTGACAGCAGCCTGCGAACAGGCTGCTACCGCGTGGAACCAACGGGATGCTGTGGAAGGGAGAACCAGGCGGAGGCCCGGACCTGCGGCCAACACACAGGCAGAGCTGCCCTGTAAAAGCAGCAAAGCTCCCATTTCATGTTACAAACTATTTCCGACAGGGACACAAAACAGAAGCGTGTTGGTGAGATGATTTCTATGTCCTTTTCTTCTGCCCCCTCCTTGATAATAACCCTCGTCGCCTCATGAATATGCAAACGCCGCGCCTATCGGCTCCGATGGAGGAGTCGAGCCTTCTTAAATCTCCTGTTTACGTCCTCCGATTTTCTCCGCTTCTTAAGCTGCTCCACCAGATTCCAACCTGTCAGTCACGTTCGAGTCTCTGGGTGCTTTGCAGCACATTATGCGTCACGCGTGTCTGCGTGGACGTGTGCGCGTCGGGCTGCTTGCTAATCCCGCGGAGCCGCTGGGGGGGTGCCGGGGGGGGCAGCGAATGACCCATTGGACCCCAGAGAGTTGGTGCCTCGTCCTCGTCCTCTTCGTTCTGGACGACGCCCGCGCCTCCTTCCAGGCTGCAGTGCTCACCGTGCGGTTCCGGTCCAGGTGTGCTCCGAGGCGCCTCCTGATTGGCCGTTTTCACCCACCCGCCTCAGGTCTGCCTGTTTGCATGGCAAACAAGCTCCGGAAGCTTCTCCCCTCCTCGCTTTGCCTCCGATCGTCCTGTCGCCGAGCGTGTTTGCTCATCTCTAGCAATTATTGCTCTTATAAATAGCTCCTGGTCCGCTGTTTTATGAGCGTTTGCCTTTGTGAGGGCCAGCAAAGCCGTTTGGATGCTACCACAGGTGAGGCAGTTCCCCATCTCCAAAATCAGTCTTTCATGCTTTGTTTTGCTCCGGCTTTCATCGCCGGGCTCACCGGCTCAGCAGTGCGCTGCTTCATGCTGCTCTGCTGAATCTATTGAGATTAGCTTGAAAGCACACTGGGCCTTTGTCTCATATTGAAGTAGTGCCTCTCTGACAGCGATGCGTTTGTTTGTCTTGCTTTGTTGCTGCATTATTCCCGTCTCTCTCCGTGCTATACTGCAAATATGTTGCAGATTAACAGGCAACAGGTCCGGTTTGAGGTGCTGGTAGATGTAAAGCAGCTGAGTGTGAGGTGAGCTAACATACAGTAGCATCGCATCCAACCAGGTGTGGTCTTAGTCTTGTTTCATTTTTGCTCTGCATAACGGAGGTCCAGTTTGTTACAGTGAGACTGCAGACGGGGAAATGCTGGCGTAGAGGTGCCTTGATTTTTCCCAGCAGGGATCCACCCAGTCACAGTAATACAGAAGCAGCACCAGCAATCTAAACCTGGAGTCAGGACCGGCCAGGAAGAGGCTTTTCTGATGGTGATGAATAATGTGACAGGGTCCAATAATAATAATAATAATAATAATAATAATAATAATAATAATAATAATAATAATAATAATAATAATAATAATAATAATAATAATAATAATAAACTAGTTTTTTAATGACTGAAATTCATTCATTTGAGGGTTTGGTGTTTTATGCATCGTTATGTTTCATATCATGTAATCTGTATTGTGTTCTGTATTATGGGCTGCATTTTCCACTGGTGACAAGCGACTCGTGGCTCACTGTTGCACCCTGTGGAGATCAGAGGTTCAGGCCCTGGTGTCAGAGGATGTGCCTCTCTTTGAAGTGGCTCCGCGTGCAGGCACACGTGCTCCACGCTGTCCATCTATCGCTCTGTCATTTCTGAAGAGCGGCGCGTTTCTCCCTAACGGGGAGAGCAGCGGAGCGGAAGTGGGCGTGGTCGGGATATCGGCACGGCCACGCCCACGCTTATTAACCTGGACCGACGACGAGCGGCTGTAATTAAGAGGCTCCCTCACCTGCAGCTGCACAACATGACGGCCACCTTTTACCCCAGTGACAAGTCAAACAAAGAGGCGTCCTCTCCGTTCTGCTCCTTTCTCTATCTTCTGCAGCTTTAGCACCACCTGCTAGCTTGCTCTCACGTTTTTCCTGCTGATTAACAAAAAAAACATATTCATTGTTTCCAGCCCCAGAGATCTCTCTGCGGAGCCGCGGACTCGTCGTCTGAGGGCCGTTTGTGCGTTATTGCTTCGGTGAGGCCGCGCTGCACTTTGCAATTTAACCGGGTCATCTTTATAAGCATTCACCAGCGTCGCCTCGGGAAACGCGGCTTGGGGCGGGGGACAGACAGGGGGAGGGCAACAGGTGAGAAGACCTGTCATCGTGGGCGCCTTAATGATCAGGAGGACGTTTCCATCAGCCGGTGGAGCAACAGCTGTGTGACAGTTGTCAGGTCTCCCTCAGCCCGGAGCCTCGTGATTGCCTCGGCCTGTTATTACGACCAGCATCGCGGACTCGCAGGCTGACCTTCATCTGATGGCTTGCTCTCACCACCCGGCCGTCAATTTCACCCCTTTTAACTCCCCTCTCCTGGCACAGCCGCGCCTCGGAGCTTTTAGAGATTACCTTAATGGAGAGAAAGAAGCGGAGTGCCCATGCCTGCAGGGTTATACAGCACTGTGTCTTCATAGCGAGCTCCAGCAGTAAAACACAGTCCTGCTGGACGTCGGATGATCTCCAAACATCCCAAAAGTCTGTGTATACGTCCGTGAGGTCATAGAGCAGGTAACGTGGCCCACAGCTGTCGCTTTAGGGTTTAATACATTTCCCCCTGGTTGGTTGTCGAGTTGTGACTTGCACCGTTTAAGAGGCTGATTGGAAGTTTTATCGGAGGCCGTATTTCCTCATGCCTGCTCTCGCTCTAGTTATTGGTTTGAACTGTTCCCATTGGATTGCATGGACTCGCTGACTGGTTGACTTCCTGTGGCCTGTGCTCCTAATAGACTCGCCGCGCACTGTTTGCACCCGCCTCCTCGCTTCACCCATTTGTTTTCTCCTCCATCATTCCTCGCCGCGGCCACAGGTGCCGTCCCACGAGGAGAAACCGCCACGCCCGCAGTAAACTACAGCATCTGCAGAGAGACACGGTGTTGAAATGTATGTGGATTAAAATGAATGGCATTGGATCACATATCAGAGTAAAGTATAAAATTAAACAGTATTAGTATCAGCATTGCATAGAAATCATGACTTTTGCTCAAAGTTTCTTTTCGATTAAAAACGCTGCCTGTTTTAATGACACAGAATTTATTGCTCATTAAAATGAACTGCTCTGAGGTGAAAACGCACTTCAGAGTCGTCTCGACACGATGTTCTGGACAGAGAGTTCTGCTCGAGCGACTGGCGCAGATGACGCGACGTTCAAATCATCGCATTTCTTTTTTTTAAATTCTCCGATCCCACGTAATTTCTCCGACGCCTAACAGCCCGCTCTGCCTCCATTCATCTCGCAGCTCAAGCGGCGCGTGTTGAAGAGGCGAGAGCTGCTGCAGCGACTGCATGTTTCGGCTGTTTATGTTGAATCAACCTCTTCCTGTGTCTGACAAGAAAAGGGTGGAAATGTTTGAAGTACCTATGAATTTCAATTCGTCTTCCGAAGGTCACACGTGCCGGGTGCTGGTTTCTCATCACTCCGGTGGACTTGAAGCACTTCTTGCACCCATCACCTCCTCTGACTAGTAATATACAGGGCAGCAGTGCTTCATTCCACACCCTTCAAAGCACCCAAATCCCCTTTTCCTGCTCCTCCGTACCGTGTTTATGCATGTGATGAGCAGAGCCTATTCTCACCGCGACGCCGGCCCAGTTCAGCCGGTGACACCGTCTCCAGGTGCGGCACTGTACAGTATGTGGTGTGGATTATTATTATTATGTATATGTGTTGATAGCGGCTGTGGGTGGGTTGGCGAAGGCCTCCCGTCCTGTCATGGCTTAAATTTCCCAACGCATATAAATAACCCGCTGAAGGCGGTGGAGCGCGGTGACTCACAACGGGAGAAGGTGAGGAATTAAAGACTGAATGAAAATAGCAATTACAATAAAATAAAAAAAACAAAGTCTTTTGCTTCGGTCCTGGGGCTTATTGATCAGGTTACACTGTTGTTTTTTTCGCCTTGCAGTATCTTTTCCTCGGAGCGGGTCATTCTTCCTGCCCTGTTTGTCTTCTCTTATCTGTCAGCGCCCACCGCAGTGGACTCCTTTCATACGCACAGGTTGATGCTCTCGACCACGCGCGTCCCCCTATCTGGCTTCGCCCGCGCCTCATTGGCCGGACTCGCGGATCCTATCAGCTGATTGCGGCCTCTTGTTGTCATTCACGGCTCCTTTATGATCTGATTGTTTTGACTGTCGGGGGCTATTGTCTCGAAGCTTACGTGGCCAAAATACTGGCGGTGAATGGAGAAAAGTAACGATGAATAACCTGTTCCCGTTTCTATTTATTTTACTCCGCTGCCCACACATCGCGCTGCTCGAGATGATGCTAATGTATGCAGCAAAGTACATCCACGAACTGCAGTTTCCAAGGTTCTTGGGGCTCGGTTCCACGCCGCTGCCAAGAACACACCACGAGAGAAAAGAACGTTTCTCTCCATTGCAAGACGTTAACTTCTTTAGCATATCAGCTTCTGGTTGTGTAAATTGAGCTAAATGTTTGCAATCCCGTTTTGTTCATTCGGTTCATTCTATTTGCCCGCTTCATGTTTGCAGAACGGGCCATTCAGCTTCTCACTGTGGATGCTCGGTCACAATAATAAGCCGCGGTACATAGGCCCGGCTATGCCAGCCATTGTAATGGGGCCCTGGAGTCAGGTCCTTGTTAGCTGATGCACAATAATCTCCAGCCTAATGAAGTGTAAACCAGAGATCTGGGGGCCGTGAGGGGGCCAGATGAATGTGGCCAGTGGCCTTGGCATGTGGTGCAGAGCTCCATGCTAATGCTATTAGCCAGGAGGCCGGTGTGCTACTGTACGTCTCACCCCGCTGAGGTTTATGGGCTCCGCTTAACGCGGCGGGCGTCAGCACGGAAGCGGGTTCCACTGCAGCTGCATGCGCGGGGGATCGTGGCCGCCCCTCGGTCCCGGACAGGCCGTCCTCTGTGTTCAGGTCGGTCCAGCGGAGAGCGTGGCAGCTTCCATCGGGCGGCTCCTTCCTCCGAGTTCATTAACAGTCCATTTGTTGCTCCTGCCCCGAGGTGCCCCCCCCCAAAGTCTTTAACGTACAGATGGTCCACTTCATTCAGTCCTATTAGGCCTTTAGTTTAACTGCTGTGTTGTTTCTACCTGCTCTGATCCAATCGTGTACCATTGTCCACATTATTGTAGGAATCTCCAACCATTTTCCTATGTGTTAGTCATATGAATCTATTGTAATGCATATACAATGCATTAACTACTTGTTGTTCTGTTGAGAAAGCGCTATTATGTGGCGATAGCGCTTTCCTGATGGGGCCCGGGTGTGTTTGCTCGCATGCATGTGCACAAACCCACATATTAACGCTGGGCATGTTTCTCTTCCAGCCAACGCCGGGGCCTGTTTTCCTAAGCAAGGTAACTCACCGGGCGAACGGCTCCCGCTCCTCCATCACGCTTTGCTGTCTGTCCCTGTTGTGTCTTTGTTTTAGTTTTTTTTTTTAATTTTAAGTGTAACCATAGTGTCCCCCTCCCGCCGGTCTCCCCCTTTCTCTCCCTTCCACCCCGAGCCGCGTTGTCCGTCAAACTCTGCCGATGAGAATACGCCGAGACGGCGGCCGGGGGTCGGAGGAAAAGAACAGTCGGTGGGAACGACAAAAAGGACAAAAGTGACAGATGTGTTCTTTTACCTGACTTCCACTCACCTCAATTTCCAGCATTTCTGTTGCCTCTCTGTTTCCGAAGAAACAATGAAAAGCGCTTAGTGTGACAAGCAGACGTGTCACAATGGAATATCCAACAAAACAAATTTGGTTTGAACCTCTGCTTTGATCTATTGCAGAAGCGTTTCATTTTTCTCATTTTTCTTCCCTTCAGAACTTCAAATCAATAATTCTGCAGGGAACCGCTCTGTCCTGGTGGCAAATAGTCTAACATCCCATCCCATTTCTCTCTCTCTCTCTCTCTCTCTCTCTCTCTCTCTCTCTCGCTCGTCCCCTCTGTGCCTTATTCCCCGCTCACCTCCTCTCTGCTCCATTTGTTTCCACCTATGTGTGCTCGTTCCGTGCGTATGTACATTTTCACCCTGCATTTCTGCTGGATGCTGACTTACCTCTGCCTCCCCCTCCCCCGCGCCTCAGATCCCGAGCGCGGTGGCAGTCACATGATCTCCACGGATGACTTGGAGTACCCGCGCGAGTACCGGACCCTGGGCAACAGCGCCCGGCGCTTCTCCAACGTGGGCCTGGTGCACACGTCGGAGCACCGGCACACCGTCAGCGCCGCCCAGAGCCTGGAGGCCCTGACCAACCTGCACAAGGCCGACATGGAGCGCAAGCGGGACGCCTTCATGGACCACCTGAAGAGCAAGTACCAGCAGCAGCAGCAGCAGCAGCATCAGCAGCAGCAGCAGCAGCAGCTGCAGCATCCGCATCACAGCCCGCACCACAACCCTCCGTCACCCTCGCCCTCCCACGCCAGCATGAGGGGCTCGTCGGAACGGGCCGCACGGGAGCAGGTGAGTTCGAGCCCATTCGTTTGCCGGCGTCTGTCTAATGTGAATGGATCGTTTGCTGTTATTCAGGCGTACATTGAGTTCTGTAAGTGGCGCTCCTCGTTTAGTTGAAGCGTAAAAGGAGGCTGTTAGTCGCACATAGAAACATGTTGAACTCATATTTAAGTCCTGAAACATCTGGAGGTAATGTTCCCTCGTCGCACATTCACACACTGTACATAAACTCCTCTTTTCCCTCTTTGTTTAAGAAAAAAAAAAACGTAAGTTCCGTGTAATGACGTGACGGAACGGCACATTGGGGGATAAGAGAGAGAGTGCGCGCGCGCGATAGAGAGAGACAGAGAGAGAGAGCGCGCGCGAGAGAGAGAGCTAGTAAGCGACCGAAGGCGGGTAAAGGACAGGTGGAGTCTACAGTTGCTGTGGCAACTATTCCCATATATGGCAAGTGGGCATATCGCATTGCAAAGGTCAGGTTGTGTAAAGAAAGAGGAATTGTATAATAGACAGAAGCGATGGATGAATAATGAGCGGAAGGCAGAGCTACGAGCGCAGAGCGTGGACATTCCTAAAGTGACGAGGCGTTTTAACTGGAGGAGGTAAAAAGCCCGGCATTCCTCGTCGTCGCGTGGCCGGCATGGCGGGGGGAGGGAGGGAGGTGGGGGGGGCTGAGGAGGAGCGGAGCGGAGCAGCCGCTGGAGTAGCCCGCCGCTCAATTAGCCAGCGCCAGCAGGAGCCAGTCACCCATCTGCGAAGGAGTTAATCGGCTGGTGTCGTAATGAATTAAATAAAGACTTTCCGCCGCATGTGCTACTGGAAAGCGAGACAGAGAGAGAGGGGGGGGGGGGGCACCGGGAGAGAGAGAGAGCGGGAGATTGAGGGAGGAAGGATAGAAGAAGCAGAGCAAATGCGATGAGGATCTGCTGCACCTGACAGACAGACTGGGAGGACTGGAGTGGTGGACGGGCGCAGGTGCACTGCAGGTGAGACTGGACGGGTAACTGGGAGCGCGCGTGCGCGTGTGTGTGTGTGTGTGCGGGGGGGGGGGGGGGGGGGGGGGGGGGGGGGCACGTGCCAGCCGGGATCCGATTCCACGCCTGCTGTGTTTGTTGTGGTTGTTGTGGCGACCGCCTGCATGTGCTCCGGAGGCGGAAGCGGCGGCTAGACAAAGGCGGAGTGCGCGCTAACGTCCGCGGGGCGCGCGCGTGTGTCTGATAGTTGCGCCGCGCGTGTGGCCACGTGAGGTAAAAGGAGAGACGAAGGCTGCGGTAGCGATTAGGCGCCAGACCGGACCGGAAGAACACTGGGGAGAGTCAGAATGATGGAGAAAGGGGGCGGGGGGTGCACGAGAGGATGACGACATGAGAAAGCGAAGGGGTGGAGGAGGGGTGGTGTGAGTGCGGGCTGCTTTACATGCAGGTCAGGTAATGCAGCCCACCACTCCATGAGGCTCCATCCCTCCTTGTAGCAAGCTCCACACACACACACACACACACACACACACACACACACACACACACACACACGCACACGCACACGCACACACGTCCGTCACACTCACAGACTTGAGGTTTTAAAATGACAGGATGTACATAAGGGCTAAGCAGCGGCGCTTCAGTCAAGAGTTGTGTCCGTCATCAAGGATTATGGGATGTATAGAATGGTTGCAGTGTCGACTGCCAGGACAGAGACCCGACGGCTGCGACGTTCTCTGCAGTTTACCTTTGTACCTGCAGTGTTTGCTGCTCAAAGTCCGAGTTCCACACATCTGTCGCAGTCACAGTTAAAACAACATCAGACGAATGTGTTTGCTTTACCTGAGCCTCATTAACGACCCCCACACACACACACACACACACACACACATCACTTCGCTCCATTAAAGCCGGCCGCCCGTCATCTTGTTCTGCTTTGTGGGGAAGTCATATACTGTAATTAAAGTTGAATCAAGTCGTTATCTATGTGACGCACGCAAATGATGCAGCGTCAGGTTACGGAAGCCAATAACAGCTGATGGTGGAAACGCCTGACGTTTAATGTCATCGATGAAAACCTGCTTCCTTTTGGGTCCTTTATCGTTCCAGCTCCAACTAAACGCGAGCCTCGTATCATTTCATCATTTAATCCGGTGCCGGTACAAGGTTTCCACCGGACAGCAGCAATGCTCAGCATTAAAAAGCACAGCGGCTAGTAGCTCAGAGACACATTCTCCTCAGCGTCACATCAAAGACTCGTCTGTAATAATAATTGCTTTGACATACATATGGTGCTAGAAATTCATATGCTGTAGGGAAGAGGAAGCGTAGGCTGAGATTATGCTTCGTATTATTTTGAGTCCCTCTTGCCTCTGTGCCATTGAGGACCGACAGGCAGATATATGCACTGTTTTCTACCATTCAAAGAGCAGAAGTCCCTCTTCTTCAATTAAACCGTATTCTGTAGACTCAAGGCTGGAGCCGGTGCAGTCTGTACATTTTTAACTTCTTGCCCCGATACGCGTGACCTTGGATTACTGTAATTGCAGCATTTCATACGTCGCAGCTGAAAGTTGTTAAACATAAAAAAGAGGCACTAATAAGCAATGAGTGAGGAAAAAGAGCAGAGCATCAAGCGAGAAAGACTAAAATCAAGGCTAAGTGGGGGACACTAAGTGGAAAATTAGATTACAGTAAGGTACTGTAATACAGTAATCAGGGCAGATGCTGCCTCTGACATCTATTTTTATTTTCAAGATAACCCTGTGTTTATGGTGGCGACCATCAGCTACTGTATCATAAATCAAATGCACCTGTCAGACATTTTTTTTTAATCCCAGTGGCTGCAGGAGAAGTGAAGCTGAATGGACTGAAAGTGCCTGCAGATAAGACACAATAATACAATAATAGTTTGGATTAGAGTGAATTCATGGAGTCTGCCCATTTTTTTTTAATTTCTGTGTCATTTTGAGGCATATCTGGGCCATCAGTGGCTTGGCCTGCTTTTGACTACGGGTTGACTGTGCTTTGATGGAAGGCCCACATCTGGAGGCCACCACTGGTACGCGAGCACCTTTCTGTCGATGAGGAAGTGTGCGGGAGACGGATTAAAGGCACTGTCGTTTGGAATGAGAGAGAGAGAGACGGAGAGCAGTCGCTCGCCCATGGTGGCGGCGGCGCCAACATGGCCACGACGGAGTTTCTTGCTGATTCGATTCCACACTCTTCAGTTCCTCTTCTGGTTCTCCGGGCTCCAGACGACAGCGCTGCGTGGAAAGTGACCCTCTGCAGTCCACACACAGTCAAACTAAGGGGTTGTGGAGCCGATGGCGATGAGAAATATCGAGTCTGATTTTGTCAATGCAGTTATAGACTCTTAATCTAACTTTTCCTTTTCTGTGTCTCCGCCTTTTCCCCTTTGACCTTGATGCAACCTCACAGCAACAGCCCAACTACTGGAGCTTTAAGGTCAGTGCTGAGTGTCCTGCGTGTCCCTGTGTGTGTGTGTGTGTGTGTTTGTCATTAATCCCGTCCTGTGTTTGTCCGTGTGTGTGCAGCTCTGGTAGAGGTGTTGTGGCGGCGACAGCTTAAACTTCTCCGGCTCCGTTTAATCTGCCGAAAACGATTCTCTTGGGATTTATGATCCTTCAGTCAGCCAGCATTAATGGCTGGAAGCCATGTGACCTTGGTGAGGCATTACTCAGGCTGACTGAGACATTAAGAAGACGTTTTCAGATGTGCTGCATTACTGGAATAATGCTGTGACATTAGCGCGGGGGCTTGAGTCATGGCTGGGCTGCTGAATGGGTTTCATCCACAGGTTGAACACAGGAAATATGGATTGTATACACTGGAGAAGGCCAACATCAAGACATGCTATTATAATATGTACACAAGTATTTATCACTTACTGTAGGAGGAAATCTATTTTTAACTCATTGTAATGGGCCATTTTCCTCTTGCATAACATTTCACACAGAGTCTCATGTCTACCAAGACTATCTTAGACAGTTTATAATTTCTGTTGACAAATGCAAAGAATCAGTTTCCTTCATTACCTTTGTATTGTATCTTTGTTTCATTCTATTTTACTTTTAGATGTTATACCCAGAGCATCAGAAGCTTATTTTGCTTCAGCATCAACTCAGCCAAACATTCAATAATCAAAATAAATCATCACACACACTAGTTCACACCTTTTGTGTTGACATCTCATCCCGCTTTAATTTTTTTTTCACTTCACACTTAAGGTTTAACACTGTTCCTGGATTCATCTGCCTGCAGAATATAAACACTGACACACTCAAAGCACTATCAGGACTTTGCTTGATGTTTATTAAAAGAAATTGCCAGAATGTCATCACACGTTTTAATAACAATAACCTGGAAGGATGCAGAGATCAGCTACAAAGATCTACAGTGCAGTAGTGTCTTCTCTGCTCTTGAAAACAACAGTATTCACTCTGTCTCCTTCTGAGCAAACCAATTGTGTCAAAGCACAATTTGCAGCAATTTGGCAAAGCATTTTGTTTCACGCATTGAAGACTCCTGGTGTTACAGAAAGACAGGACTCAGGGGGTGTTGGTGGCTGGGAAAGTGTGTGTAAAGGCACACGATCGACCCAAGTGTTGAGAAAAAAAAACTGTAGAGAAATAATCATAGCAGAAGAACTAGAAGAGACAAACTAGAGGTGGATCGATTTAAGGAGCTGTTTTTCTTACTGTGAACATTATAGCGGGTAGAAAAGCCAGGTTACAAGTAGAGCCAGAAAATATAGATGCTAAACCCTCAGTCAGACGGAAACAGCGAGAGTAAGTCACCTGGATTCGGCCTTTGCCACGAGACACTGAGGAAGAAGCAGATGTGTTGACATAAAGCAGCTCAAGGAGAATTGAAAGCGAGAGTGGGAGTCGAGCAGGAGGACACATGAGTGACAGGGGATAAAAAGCAAGGAGGGGAAGATGGGCAACCGCAGGCAAAGTGATTTCGGAGCAGGAAGATGTCTGAGGAGAAACAAACAAAATGGGGAGAAGGTCTGAGGAGTGTGACTCGAACCATTCAACGCCTTCCTCCTATATAATTACTCTAGATCCAAAGACTTACTGGTCATTTAACACACATTACTCCAGTTTGACATTTGTGTTGCTGAGGAAATCTCGCTCAAGTCCAGCAGAAGGTCATATCACTTAACCGAGGGAATTATTGCACTCAAGGAAAAGATTAGAAAGAAGCGCCAGCAGCAGCTCCTACATGAAGCGCCAGTCACTGGACTTTAGGACTTAACCCTCGTATTTGGAGCCAATTACCGAATCCCCCGGACGCATATTTACGGAGCAGCCGCTCGACTTTTACTGTACGGCTGCACTTTCGCTCGCTTCAGGAGAGCTCATCGCGCTGAAATGTTGCTCGCCGTGTTATGGCTGCTCTCGTCAGCCTTTCAGTTCGCCCCTCGTGCTCAGGGGATCGGTTGCCAGTGCATGTAAAATAATACTAAACAAAGCTGGCTGCAGTTTGTAATAGACCTCGTTACAGCAGCCAAGTGGAAACTGGGATTGTGGAGCCACTAAAACGTTTCACACTCTTTTCTGGGAAACAACAAGCCGTACACAAAGACAGTTATCACCTTGACCTTAAAACCGAGTGGCCTTGTGTGTGTGTGTGTGTGTGTGTGTGTGTGTGTGTGTGTGTGTGTGTGTGTGTGTGTGTGTGTGTGTGTGTGTGTGTGTGTGTGTGTGCGTAGGAAGCACACAAAACAGAAAAACGTGGTGGGAGGTTCCATTGAGTTTAATGTACTTTGTAGCCTGAGGTCCGTTGTCAGGCTGCTGTGTTCTGCTTTCCACTTCATTCCCTACTGTTCTGTATGAGAGCATCCTATTCTCCTCTCTCCGCCTTTATGGCGATGGCGACAAGCTCTCGACGGCGAGTGAGTGCTGTTGGAAAAATTCCGACGCGCAGTAAAAGGAAAAGGTTGGAGTGGACAGAGGGCGCGAAGATCGCGGGGAGGAATAATGAGGTGGAACCGGTTTCCCTCAAAGGAGGCCACAGACACCGTGGCGTGTAACACTGTCATGTCTGGCAAAGACCAGATGCATGACCAGATGGTGCGTTCACATATAATATTTACAATGCAAAACGAGCACGGGGAGATTAGCAGTTTTCATATCACATAAACCGCCAATATGGAAGTCAGCGTCCGGAGCATGTTGTAACAAGAGAAGCTGGCTTGGACCGTCAGGAACAGCGTAATCTGGGGCTTTCGTCAGCAGAGTCCTAAAATTTCAGAAAGATATTATCTGTGATTTATTTTGAGTTTTCCCTTTTCAGCTGGTCTTTAAATTCATCTGCAGACATTTATGAGCGGCATGTTTAGTCAAGCAGATCCGTATTCTTAGTTCTCTTTTATTCGTCATTGGAAGATGTCGCTACTGTTACTTCACAAACCCCTTTTTTGTCCCTGTAAGAAATGAAAAGATTTGTTCAAGAAAAAACAATTCCTTTTGGCGTGTTTACGACTCTTTAGTGCTGTATGCACGTACAGTTTGTTCTTAGTGAGTTTAGCTTTAGGGCCTCTCCTGTTTGACTGCAGAATATGACACGCTACAGTAGCCGCCGCTCCTTGGAGGCTGTTGGCTGTTGTTCAGTGTGGTCACAGTTTAGATAAATGACCCTATTAGAAAACACGGTGGGGGTTATCTGTCAGCATCACCTTCCCTTTACTTCCTCAGACAGTGTCTGCCACTAGAGTCACTGGATGCCGCACTTTCATTCCAAGCACGTGTGGCCGGATTTTACACGAAAAGTGACAGAATACTAAAAAGATTGTTCAGTTTTGATGGCAGGGTTTTTAGCCCGTGTCACAAATGAAGCTAATTAGCCCGTTTGGTTGAGCTACTGTTTACTATGGTGCAACAATTAACTGACTGACAAACGCTTAACTCGCAACTAACATTAATCAATAAGCTTCCAAGAATAATTGGCTAACATTAGCAACAGCCGCGCTAGCGTATAGCGTCATAGTGATGCGCGAGCGTTAGCGGGGCACAGTAGCGGTGGCGCTGATAGCTAGCTAGCTAGAGAGGAGGACACAGGCTGGATGCTCGCAGAGGAAACTAATACAGGATTAAAAATGTAGCTTCATGATTTGGTGAAACACTCATGGTGTGCAGCTTGGTCTCCTGGCTTATTACCCACTAATCAAGATCATAAATGAATGCATGAGAATGTTTGTCGTGGTCTTGTTTGTTTATGAATGAATTCAAACTGGGCGAGGGAGCGAGCGCGTTCAGTACAGTGGCGCCGCTTCTGTCGGATGCTCACATTAATTAAATACTACATTCATTAACGCCACGGTGGATGTGTGTTGCAGCTTCACTTGAGCAGAGAGGGGAGAGGAGAAGGAAATCCTGTGTGTGTGTGTGTGTGGGGGTGGGTGGGTGGGGTTGTGGGGGGGGGTGCAGCTACTGTACTGAGGCTAAGGATGTGTCTGCCCCTACCGTCCCAACAATCAGCAGACAGCATTTGGGGAGCTCATTACAGCAGCCTCTGAGGCGGAGGAGGCTCCACGGCAACGCTGGGGATCAGGGAGCCAGTTCAGTGAGCTCAGCCCCAGCTGCACTAACAGTCTTTCAGCGGGAGACGCCTGAGCGCAGGCCAGCGGGACGAAGCCTCGGAGACGGGCTGGGATTTGCGCGGGCTTCTCCTCCCCGTGCCGCACACGCCGCTTGTACATGGGATGTGTAAAAGTCGAGCAAACATGACATAACGGACGCTGAGCTGAGCTCCCAGCTTAATTTTGCTGCTTGCCCACCACAGGTGATTCTGTGCTTGTACAACTACATAACAGCGTTGTCACGCTATACTGTAATTCCCAGTAAATGGCTAAACTATTGTCAGGGTCTAGTTAATCTTGTTATGGGGTTCATTGTGTGGCGTCTCATTGTGCGCTCGCTGTCTGTTTTCCAGTCGCTGTTTTTCCATCGGCCCTTTCCAATCCATTCTCTACGCCTTCATTTCACCTCTCACTAAACCATTGTGCGTCTCCTCCCGGTGCAGAGCCGCAGCCCGCGGCACTCCCAGTCCACCCAGTCCGGGCTCGCCGACCAGGCCGCCAAGCTCTCCTTCGCCTCCGCCGAATCCCTGGAGACCATGTCGGAAGCCGACATCCCCATCGGCTTCAACCGGATGAACCGATTCCGCCAGAGCCTGCCGCTGTCCCGCTCCGCCAGCCAGAATAAGCTACGGTCTCCAGGTTAATACTCGAAGCGCTTGTTGCCAGGCTCTGTCACAGCATGCCGGGTGCACTCCAGGCAAATTTGCAGCTGTCTGTTTACTTACACCTTGACTACGGACACATTTAGCGCAGCAGTTGGTTTTACTTTTTGTTTTGTTTGTAGCTGAGAGCAATCTTAGGAGCAGTAAAGTTCTCTTTACATAATGTACACCAATATATTTTAACGATATACGATTAAAATAAATGGTGTGACTGCAACAAGTACAACAGCACGGCTGCAAATCTCTCCATCTATCTACTAACCTCTGTGTCTATTTGATTATGTCCCCATTTATCTGCTGTTAACCTTAATTTTCCTGACTTTTAATCGCTGGTCTTTTCTTTGCTTTGTTTGTTGTTTCGTTTGTCCATGGTGTATGAAGATGAATTTTCAGGTTAGTCAGGCATCAGACTCATCTTTACCTATAAAATGAATGGTTGCAGCATCTGACAGTTTTCTATGAAGTGTGGCCATTTTGGGGTAATGGAATATTCATCATTTTCATATAATATTAATGAAGTTTGTTCATGAAAAGTCTTTAAAAATTAGTTGTCAAACGGAGAAAATCACTCAATCACTGCCAGTGACTATTCATCCTGGATGGAAAAATTGACTTGTTGGGCTTCGAACCCGCATTTGAACCTTTGCGGCGCCCTCCGTTCTTCGCAGTCACCTCTGTCCGCCTCGCCTCTCTTCCAGGCGTGCTCTTCCTGCAGTACGGCGACGAGACGCGCCGCGTGCACATCACCCACGAGCTCAGCAGCCTGGACACGCTGCATGCGCTCATCGTGCACATGTTCCCCCAAAAGCTGACGGCGGGCATGCTCAAGTCGCCCAACACGGCCATCCTGATCAAGGACGAGGCGCGCAACGTCTTCTACGAGCTGGAGGACGTGCGGGACATCCAGGATCGCAGCATCATCAAGATCTACCGCAAGGAGCCCATCTACGCCTCGTACCCCGCTGCCGCTCACCTGGCTAACGGAGACCTGAGGGTGAGGAGAAAGTCTGAGCTCTAACCTGCACTGCACACGTGTTGGTGGTCCTATTAGTAGTACTGTTTTTATGCATTTGGGGTAACAGGCTGTTGGATGTATGTGGGTTAGCGCTTTAACAGGTATCCCTCCTGGAAATCTGCGCTCTTACGGTACGTTCACGCGGACCATCTGTTGCCGAGAACATCGCGCTCCTATGTGAAAAGAGCATTTTCTAACATCTGAAGCTGTTTCTGCTTCAGTGAAAATCAAGAAAGCCCGAGGGAAACATTTTTATAAATAATTTGCTACAAAACCCTGCTTGCCATCTGCATTATTCACTCAATACTGAAAATACAACTGCTGCTGCTGCGCATGCAAGCAGGCGGGGAGCGCCACGGCGGCACATGTGAGGAAAATAAGAATAAGCAGCAGCACACGACTAAAATATAGAAAAAGACCCATCCAGGTTTCATTACACCTGTGAACTGAGTTTTGATACCAGCAAATGTTACAGGCAGTATTTTAAGCAGGAATAATCAATATTACCGATCATATTTAAGCTGCAAAGTCAATCACTACTATTTACTAAATCATTGATTGGCGCTCCTTGTGTTTTTATCCAGGTTATTGCCACAGCAAACCAGACCCCGTCATTTAGCTTATAAATGTATCACCACTGAAGGCTCAGTGGGACAAATTCCTTTTGCTATGCTCCAGTGTTTTCCGAGTATTACATTGTTTGCACGACAAGGTTTGCTGGGATGCCGTGAAGCAAAAGAAAAAGACAGGGCTGTGCTGAGCTCTTTCATGTTTTGAAGGCTACTGTGGGTTGAAAAATGCGTTGGGCCTTGTTATGATACTGTGCAAAGACAGGCTTGTGGAAGGAAAACCACTGCGGTGGAGAAGAGGCTGTTTGACCAGCTTGGTCCGCCCAGATCACCTGTCATGACTCTCATCCCTTCTTGCTGTTTCAGAGGGAGATGGTGTACTCCTCTCGGGACTCCTCCCCGACCCGCCGTCTCAACACCCTCCCTTCCTCGACCTCCTCTGGTTCTCCGTCCCGCTCCCGCCTCTCCTACAGCGGCGGGCGTCCTCCGTCCTTCGCCGGCTCCCATCCCCAGCACGAGCAGGGCCGGCACCCGCACCACCTCTCGGCGGGCCACGGCGCCAACGCGGGACTGTCGCCCTCGCCCAGCGCCATCTTGGAGCGGCGCGACGTCAAGCCCGACGAGGAGGTCTCTGCGAAAAACATGGCGTTAATGAAGAACGAGGGCCTGTACGCGGATCCCTACAGTTTGATGCACGAGGGCCGCCTCAGCATCGCCTCCACCCAGTCGCTAGCTGCCATCGGAGATCCCTTCAGCTTCCCCGTGTCTAGTGGCCTGTACCGGCGCGGCTCCGTGCGCTCCCTTAGCACCTACTCCGCTGCTGCTCTTCAGGGAGACCTGGAGGACTCTCTCTACAAACCGGGAAGCTCGATCTACTCCGACACATACTCCTCAGCCACGCTGGGGATGGGTTTCCGCATGGCGCCGTCCTCCCCACAGAAAATCCCTGACATGCAGCTGAGGGACAGGGACTCGTATTCCAGCTCGCCCAGAGCCTCGCCTGTCAGACAGACCTTCCGTAAGGACTCCGCCTCCTCGTCGGTGTTTGTGGAGAGCCCAAAGTCAAGGCCCAGCTCTGGTTCAGACCCTCTGTGTCTGACAGCTGGGCCTGGGGAGGGTGGCAGGGCCTCAGCCGGCTTCGGTCCTTCATTGTCTGGGCAAGACTCTGACAGTAGCAGGTCAGTATGAGCCCGTGCTGTGATTTTCATGAACATGAAAATGAAGCAAACACAGCGTCTGATATTGTCTGCTCTGCACTTTGGGGCATGTTCTTCAGGGATCATCGTCTGGAGCGCATGGAGGCAATGGAGAAGCAGATCGCCAGCCTGACTGGCCTGGTCCAGAGTGTGCTGACCAGGGCGCCGGACAGCGACAGCACGTAAGACTCTCCATTACCATCCATTAACCCTCTAAAGCGCACACATATTGCCCCAGCTTATTGACAGGAGCAGCAGCAAGCTATTATCAGCACCATTATCAGCCTCACTTCAGCCCTTCACACACACATACTTTATGCTAGCGCAGCACAGGTGCAGAGCACTAAACGTCAGCTGCAGGATACAGCGCTATTGATTTATGTACTGATACATAGATGTATGAGATAGCTCGGCTGTCTCTTTCAGAATTAACATCACGAGCACAAACGAGGCTCATTAACAAGACAATAACTCGTGGAGTCACGTAGTGTCCAGTCGTAGCGCCGTTAGCGTTAGCACTGTAATTGCCTTGCCCTGTGGCCGTTGATCCTCAGATGTGGCCTGCTGCGTCTCTGCATGATGGCGGGCTGCCCTCCGGACCAAGGGACGGAGTTCTCACGGCCATTACCTTTCTCTTCCAGCGAGAAGACCGAAACCAACAGCGATGGCTCTGCCACCGGAAGTGAGTACAGCAGAGTAGACGCGACCTGTGCGCTGTTGTTGACTAGCGTAGCTGTCGCTAACCACGCTGCGTTGCGCGGCTTACTGCTTTTTCTTCCTACTAACTATAAACAGAGATTTACAGATGATGGTGGACACGGTGGCATCATTGGGATCAAGGACTTACCTGACTAAACCACACTTTCACACCAGCCCAAACAGACTGAACAAGAGAATGAATGTAGTGTGTAATGTTTTGTAAGAAACAGCTTGAGGTGAAGATGCAGCTGAGGGGATTTTTGCGATTGCCTGAGGGTGAGAGTATTTGGTTATGAATATTACTAGCAGGTATTACAATATTATTAACAGCTTCTGTTCAAAAGGCACCAGTAATGCCAGCCTTTGAATCATTCATCCATTCATTCATTCATTCATTATTGACGAATTAAGCAACTCGTCAGATTTATTCATCATTAAGCGTCTCTTTCAACGCTGACAACAAAAACGCCTGTTGTGGAAGTTGCACTAATTTAAAGCCTGGAAACAGCAGCCCGCCATTCATTTCTTCTTTATTCATCAAGGGCGGGGATATTTTTATCTCACCTTCGCAAAAAAACAGGAATCAGAAGGGAGACGCTGGTCGAGCTCTGCCAAAATATAGACATGTACCTTATGACAGCTTTTGAGGTGTTGAAAGGTGTTAAACAAACAAACATCATGCACGACTGCAAACACAACCTCTCTGGCAATGACATTGTTCCAGTAGTTTGAATGTTTACGTTTTTCATATATGACTTGCTGTAGCAAATGCACAAACAGAGAGATAGAACATTTACCTTTATAGACTTAAACAATATATATTGTTTTTATATAACCTCGAATTGTCCTGATATTTTTGTATCGGGCTCATCATTTTCTTTTCACGGGGCAAGGTCACAGTTGTCTTTGAAGCTTCTCTACAAACCATTACTCATTGCAGCGGTCAATAAAAATCTGCTCCGAATCATCATTCATTAAACTCAAACCTTTTAGCCTCCCTCTGTCTTTAATTCCTCGGTAACCGGCTCACTCTTTCTACATTCCAGCTGGACGTCGGAAGCACAAAGGTAGTTCCCATCTCCTACTGTCACCCTCTCGATTCCTCCTGTCAGACATCCCTCATGGCTCCGCCCTCTGTCTGGATGTGTGCTGTTGCTGGATAGCTGGCAGTGTCTCTCCTCCCGTTTCCTCCTGGCTGGTTTCCCTCAGAGCGGACCCCTTCGCCCTGTCTCTGTTCATGCTTGTTCCTCTGGGAGTTTCCGAGGGCTGTGTTTTCACCGACTAGACGCTGCTTTTGTTGAAGGAACTAACCGGGGAGTCAGTGGCCATTCTCACAAAGCCCAGTGTTAAGATAAGAGCATGGTCATCCCCCCGTGTGTCACCACTGAATAGACTAATTGCACTTCTGTGTGAGTGACTAATAGCATGAGCCCACGTTCCTCCTGATGGGCTACTTGAGCTTTGTGAATATGGCACTTTTGTGCATTCACACACTGTACTTGCACCAGTGTGTGTCTATGCAGGTGTTCTGTATATGTACCTTTCTCTGGGCCTTTACACGCCGTGTCTGTGTTCACTGTTCGTACCGTGTGTCAATGCTGGCTCGCTGCGCCCCCCCCCCACCAGAGCCCAGCCCAGCTAACTAACCCATGTGTCTCTCAACGGCCCTCGTGTCCTGCTCTGTGATCGGCAGCTCACACGCCGTCGGCGCCTCTCGCTCTGATGCCGCCGCCGCCGTCCAACACGGCCCATTGGAGCGGCGCTGGGCGTCTGCAGATGCAGCTCCACCTGAACGGCCTGCAGCAAAGCGCCACAGACCTACGCAAACAACTCAACCAGCTGCGCAAGATACAGGTAAAAAATGTCGCCATACTCCTTCTATACAATCCATAGGATTTCATAAATTAGTGTTTGCAACTGGTGATATGAATGTGTATTTTAAGGAGATTAAAACACGGAGCAGCCGATAAGATGACACTAAACTAAACGGCTTTCCGTACACGTCTGCCTCCGCCCCAATCAAACCGAGGCAAATACAATTTAGCTTGTGGTGCTCAGTGCATTGGAAAAACTTCAGCTCAGAAATTGGGCCCTGATTAGTTTGCATAATCCACAGACTTCTGAACAGCTGTGATTACAGTAACTGCTTCCCACTAAAGGAATAGCCCCTGTGAAAAATGTTGACGGCACGTAGAGTGGATTATCCAGAGGAACCAGGACAGCAATTCTGGGTTCAAATGTTCACTGAACCAAGAGCCATTATCTTAAGTGTTATCTTCACGAGTGAAAATGATTTTTTACAGGAAGCTGAAGTGGTGTGTTTATTTGAATATAGTACCGTCATATTGTCAGATCTCTTGGCAGGTGCAGGTGTTGTACTGTAGAGCTGGTGAGCTTATTAAGTTTGCAGGAGGATTAGCTTTGACATGTAACGTCTGCACGATCAGTAACACAGGTCTGCGTGACACTGGAGGAGCATTGTAGCTTTTAGTATTAATGACAGGAACAGAAAGCCTGGTTCATGCTGGGTCATATTCCTCAGATCCAGAATGTCACAACAGATGCTGCATTAGATGAAATATCGCGTTAAAAGAAAAAAATTGAAGAGGAGGTCTTTATTTATTGGACTTATCTCCGATCCAGACTGTGTCGCATCACTGTAGGAGGCGTCAGGAGGAGGCGGCGAGCTAAATGCTAACACGATTCAGGAAAGAGGAAAAGAGGAAGGAGGACCTCCACGTGATGAGAGTGACGGTTGATAGGCGTGCGGTGCTCGGGTTTGTCCCATGGCGGCGGCAACGTAGGCTTCTTGAACTAAGTGTTGAAACAGAAAGCAACAGTGCAGCTCCGCGCTGGCTTCCCTGGGAGCAGAGCTTGTCCTGTTTACCTGTCTGCGTGGCCAAGCGTGACCCCCGCACCTGCACACTTATCGTTGCCCGTGGCGACGGCCAGCAGCCTAAATTTTACATGTGATTTATGAATAATACAGAGGAAGGGTGAAGGAGACACCGGGAGGGCGAGGGCACAGCACCTTTATATACCAAGGCTTAAACACCAGTATTTTAGGAAAAACATTTTTTTTCATATAATAAACATTTTGAAATATTTTATCTCATCTCTCGTCACCGGCAGCAATGCGATGAGACATGCTGAGTAATGTCATTGAGATTGGTCTCTTGCTTCACTTCCTACAACATAAGGCTGGTCAATTATTAATATTTCTTGTTTACCAGGTACTTTCATCTTAGGGAGTTGTATTACACGCAGTACTTCTGTACGAGACTCCACTCATAACGCTGAGAGGGAGCCGGGTTCATGCTCAGTGTTTCTGCCATGGACACCATCCATCCTCCCCTGGGCATCGCGGCCTTTCTGTGTCATTATACGCACACCTACACACACACACACACACACAGAAAAGCAGCATCTAAGGGTGCTTTCAAAAACACGAGTGTCTGATACGAAGGCTAAACCACGAGCAATAACTGAAGCATGAGCAGTCAAGGATAGAGCGAAATGTTCTTTTCCGATAACAACGCAGCGAATGTTGTACAATAAAACAAGAGGCCACCGTCTGACCTAGCATGGATGAGAGAAACAAAATGTGCGATCGCAGTAAATCTGTTTTGAAAAGCCTTAAGTAGCTGAAATTCCCCCTTCTTATGCTGTGGCGGCAGCAATTTGAGGCTTCCAGCTCTTCTCCTGAGGCCACGTAGGCTGAGATTTGGTACAGTTAATTTCCAAGTGCCCGGTGAGTGCAGCCCATGCCCTCAGCTTTATGTGGACATTATCTACAACCATATGTTGGAATGTGTGTGTGTGTGTGTGTGTGTGTGTGTGTGTGTGTGTGTGTGTGTGTGTGTGTGTGTGTGTGTGCGCGTGTAGCTGGACAACCAGGACTCAGTGAAGACCCTGCTGAAGCGAACGGAAGCCGAGCTGAACGTGCGCGTGGCCGATGCCCTGAGGAAGCAGGAGGATCCTTTACAGAGACAGCGCCTCCTGGTGGAGGAGGAGAGGCTCAAGTACCTGAACGAGGAGGAGCTCATCATCCAGCAGCTCCAGTAAGGCTTTGCTATATTACTTGGGAATAGCACACTTCAAAATGGCTTTTGTCATGTGTTTTGTAATTACAGATCTGTTTTATAATTAGACTAAGGAGGTGCGGTCTAATTAAGCATGGCACGGAGCAAGATGCTTATTAAGATGTGAGACGCTCCCACGACTAATTCAAGTGACTGCAGAATCACAACCGGGAGCTACCTAGAGATTTAATATTCCGATAACTTCCTCCAGTCTCACGTGGAAGCATTCGCCGCATGGATCACTTGCGGATCTCTCTATTAGCCGCAGATGACTTCCTAATTCCTTCCTCATCTGAGAGACTAATTGGTCGAAACTGTTAGATGACCTCAGCGAATCGATGTCTGTCGTTCCGCCTGGCCGGCGGCCAATTCACCGCGTGGCTGGATTGTGCGTGGAACTTTGATTCTTCGCGCGCGCCCAGGCAGATATCTTTCACTTCAGCCGGCGCTTTGGAGCCGGTTTAATGCCACACTCCTCCGGTTCAGCTGTTTCGGCACCGGAGCAGCTGATCTAGCGTCCAGTTGACGGAGGGACAGTTTGTTGGCCGAGGCTTTTTGCAGAAACGTACACAGCATCATTCTGAGATAAAAAAAAAAAAAAAAAACCTTCCCTGGTGTTCATCCTTCTGTCCGTTCCGCCTCAGCGACCTGGAGAAGTCAGTGGAGGAGATCCAGAAGGAGTCGTCTGTCAACCACAAGCTGGTGACTGCGCAGGAGCTGGAGGAGAAGACCACTGTGCTGAGGAAGCTGGGGGAAACGCTCACGGAGCTAAAAAGTGAGTCGTCTCGGCTCATTTTACATCCCGCGCATTAACACAAACCAGAGAGCGCCGCCGTTACACTGGCAGACAGTTTAAAACGCGCTAATTACTCAGCGGCGCGCTGATGATCTTTTACTCACCCACAGTCAGTATGTCACAAACATTCATTCCCCCTCAGATTGCGCGACTCGCTCGCTGTCTTAATGAACTCCCCGGCCATTTACTGGCACGTGTTGCTTGTTTAAATAAGGAGAAGGTTTGTGCGTCTCGCCGTTTGCGGGGGAACGGCCCCTCGTGCGTCACCCGGTGCGCTCTCTCTCTCTCTCTCCCGCAGACCAGTTTCCGGGCCTGCAGAGCAAGATGCGGGTGGTGCTGAGGGTGGAGGTGGAGGCTGTCAAATTCCTGAAAGAGGAGCCGCACCGACTCGACGCCCTGTTGAAACGCTGCAAGACTATAACGGACACGCTCACCGCCATGCGCAAGTACGAACTGGTGGAATGAACTCAGATATTAGATGCTTTCATTGATTTCGGTAAAGATGGATCGGGTTGGATGCATCTACTTTTAAATGTGATGATTAATAGTTAGCAATTGGCCTCTTTTTGTGGCTATTGATTAGTTGAGGAGTTTGTCCACATTTCTCAACAGTTTGTGTTTTATAAATATTTTTGACACTCACTTCTGAAGTCCTGAATAATTCATGTCGCTTGGTATTACATCCCAGCTGATTAATGGATGCGTGTCTCACCAGACAAGCCAACGAGGGGGTGTGGAAGAAGCAGGAGGACTTCTCCGCTCCCCCGTCCAAGCACAACGACGACCTGCGGAAGTTTCCCGACTTCGAGATCCCCACCAGCCCGCCCATCACCCTCAACGACCTCGGCGGGGGCAACAGCCTGTCCAACTGGAGCCCCCACGCCAGCCTCAGCCGCGCCCACGGCAACGTGTCCGGCGCCCACAAGGACAATCACCCTCCGGTGCCGCACAAGGGCAAAGCGCTGGAGGAGCTGGAGCGGCGCGCCGCTGCCGACAAGGCTCTGTCCGTGGAAGTCCGACTGGTACGGGTCACCGTCCTCCGGATTTTTTTTATGTGTTTATAAAGTGTTTAGACTGGTCGCTCTACTTGTCAGGCAGCGGAGCGGGACTGGGAGGAGAAGCGGGCCAGTCTCACGCAGTACAGTGCCCAGGACATCAACCGGCTGCTGGAGGAGACCCAGGCCGAGCTCATGAAGGCCATCCCCGACCTGGACTTCGCCGCCAAGCAGATCAAGCCGTCCTGCGGCCCGCCGGCCTCCCAGAACCCGCAGGGCGGGGCGGGCACCCCGGAGCACCGGACCGGCAAGCCCCAGCACAAGCTGTCCGGGAAGGACGGCGGGTCCCGGCGCGGCTCTGGTAAGAGGGAGAGGTCGCTGATTCACCGTGAAGTAAAGGCCACGATGCGCTTGTTTATCGAACCTCCCTCCTCCAGATGAGCTGAGCGTGCCACGGTATCGCACAGAGAAACCCTCCAAATCCCCCCCACCGCCGCCGCCTCGACGTAGCTTCCCGTCGTCTCCGGGCCTGACCACCCGCAGCGGAGAGCCCCTCATCCCCGGAAAGAGTATAAAGGTTGGACACGAAATGTTCACTTTTCACACGTATTTGAATCTGTTTAAGGAATTCTCCCCCAAAACAATCTGCTTGTCAATGAAATATTCAGAATTATTCAAGGGATTTCGCATTTGGGATTGCAGAAGTCTGAGTCTGAGGAGACTGAAGGTCAGAAGCCTCATGTAAAATTGAGGAGGACTGCGTCTGAAAACCCTCGCCCCGCTTCCACACCCCCCACGCTGGCTCCCGGAGACAAGGAGGAAAGAGAAGAGGAGAAAATCGCTGCAGAACTGGAGGTAAACAAAACATCAGTTGTGCATTTTTGCTCTTAAGTTTTCTGGATAGATCCTCGGTTTTTAGTTGTCAGGTTACATCCACAATCTGCTGCTGACGATGTGTGTGTGTGCGTGTGTGTGTGTGTGTGTGTGTGTGTGTGTGTGTGTGTGCGTGTGTGCGCGCGCATGCGTGTGTGTGGGCGTGCGCGTGTGTGTCTGTGTGCGCGCACGCGTGTGTGTCTATGTGCCTGTGTGTGCGTGTGCAGATACCTCCTCGTCATTACCACATGTTCAAGCAGCAGGTGCCATATGTCCCCCTGCCCCTGGCGCTAGCCGAGCCCACAGATCACACACTGCTCAGTCACACACATCATCACCCAGGGCTCACAGATCACAGCCAGACAGATGGACGCTGACGGCGGCTTGAACCCCGTCTGAAATGGCCTCCTTGTAATTCACCCAAACAAAGAGCCGGCGTTAAGTGCTTTTCATACGCCAGGCGTTGTGTTCTTATCTCATGCTTTATGACAGCTCTTGAAACTTCCTTTTTTATTCCCCAGCTGTTTGAGAGAGCCAGACTCACCCCCCCCCCTCTCCCTACCCATTAGCTGCTACAGCAGGAAAAGCGCCCCCCCCTGCAGGCTGGACCTGTGGCCCCGTGAGGCCCCGAGCGCCGAGGTAACGCTCTGACCCCCGGGTGCCGTGGACTGCTGCCCTCTGTTAACTGTCCTCCGAACAGAAACCCCCACACACGCACTGCTGTCGTAACATCTGGAGCGAACACAGTCTCACTGATGTGCGTGCATGCCACCACCTATCTGACATGTGAGCCCTTACAAACACATCTGCCAGAGGAGAGGCTCTGCTTTCTGTTGCATTGATAGAAATAATAATAGCACTTGGCATGAGTGTTAACACAATCAACATGTATGAATGCACCAGTCCTTCACAAAACACACACTGCGAGTGGTTTTCTGCTGTGCTTCCACCGTTGTGTGTTGGATTCAGTAAAGTGTGTGTGTTTGCAGCCTCGCTTCAAGTCGCTAAATTGTGCTCCAGCAAAGACGCGTCGAGTGCGTGCTTCATGTAAACACTTAGGTGCTCTGCTCGTTTCCAGGGAAGGCGCTTGTCTGTCCCTCACGTCGCGTCGCCAGCCTCGCCCGCTGGCGCCGAGCGCTGTGTCGGAGATTTACCGCACGAATCCGCAGGGGACGCTCCATCACGGCACCGGCCTGGTCATAACATGCTCCGTCGGCCTCCGCTTTTAAAAGGGGGAGATTTATGTGGACGCTCCCCTCGACGAGAGCAGGGGCGTAATTCTTTTCAACATGGGGAATTAAAAGAGGAGCTCGCTCTGCTGCTGACGGAGCTGGACGTGAGGGCGATGTCTTCCCTCGAGGCCCAGAAGCTCAGCAGAACCGCAGGGGATGCCTTACAGACTCTGACCATCTGCCAGGACACTGAGGAAGTGCCTTATAGCCAACTCAGTGTCCGGCCTATTCTGGTGCTCTTTGAGAACATTAAAACAGCCAGAGAGGCCTACAGGCTGCTTCATTCCCTTGTGGCGGCCTCCAGACCAGGGCCCAAACCCAGAGGGAAGCCCTCCGCCCACGCCGGCCCGCAGAGCGCTCTGCTGGAGGCGCTGAGAGGCGGGACGGAGACGGGGGAGCGGGTTCTGAACCTCCGGCGGGACGCCGAGGCGACGCGGGATGCAGGCGACGTCCGCTGCAGCGCCTATAGGAGGCTGGACAGCTTGGAGGAGACCATCCGCGAGCTGGAGAACACCTTGATGGAGATCAGCGGGCGCCCCGCGGCGGACAAGATGGCCGCCAAGAAGCCGCCGGTCCCACCTAAGCCTGCGGCGGCAGCACCGAGCCAGGTTGACTGCTCCACGCCTGCTGCCCTGACTCCTGCTCTGTCCTCCGATCTCTGGAGCTTCGCTTTCCAGCTTCTGGTGTCTGCTCCCTGATTTAAATTGGCATCTAGTTGTACCTGAAATCAGAAACGGGCACAAGGGACAGACAGCAGACTTCTTCTCTTCTTGTCTGGTGTGATTTGCATTAGATCTGATCTCCTGCTGGGCTACAATAATTTTTTTTTAAATTTGATATCAAACCTTCGATCCAAATGTTTGCACTTTCTTATTTTTCCACTCTTTGCTCAAGAGCTTTGCCAAACTTCCCCGTGTCTTTTCAAAACAAGAACATGTGGCTAAAATATCAGTAAGTGAAATGTAAAATGGTGTCTAGTAATATTACTGTAGTTTTTCTGAATCCCGTTCACGCGCCGAAGCTAATATCCACTTTTAACACACTCCTTGTTAATATCTAATGAGCACGTGTCGAGCTGCGTTGCCAGACGTTGCGAGCTCACCTCCGGCCGACCCGCAACGCAGCGAAAGATCAGCAATCATCAAAAGGCGCGCGCGCCGCCGCCGCCGCGTCGGCTGCCGCTGCGAGGGGGCGCCTTGACAGCTCGCGCGCGTGGCGATCCCCGCTGCTCCCGCTCCGGGGCGGCAGCCACGCCGTCACGGCGAGTTTGGACCCTCTGATGTGAAAGCGGCGCGCGCTCCCGTGGGCACGGCTGACGATTACAGAGTCTTCACACGGTGTTTCATCAGGCCGGCGTCAACGGCGCTCGTCGTTTCAACATGACCCGCTCTTCCCACTCGTGTCCGACGTTCGCGCACGCTCCTGCCAAATTCACCCCGACACACGGTTCACTTTTTAATAGGGATATTGCAACGATTGCAAGGAGGGCCTATCAATAAAGAATGAAGTATTCCGTGTATTTTATGTCTATATATAGAAATTGTACTTCACGTTAGAAAATTGAACACGCCTGGGCCTGGGAGGCTCGTTGCCTTGGATGTTTGGTTATTTGACACTAGTATAGTTAATCATTTATTAGTTTCCCTTCCAGCCAGTGTCTGTGTGCAGAGGAGGCACAGTGGGGTGGAAATTTGTCTCGCACTGTATTTGTTTTTGTGCATATTAGCGAGAGTCTACAGAGTAACTCGGCAGGAGAGATCATTAAGCACGTTGCCTCGTGGATCCAGCTACGCAACGTCGGTCCTGATGCTGCGTCTCTATAGTCTCCACTTTGTCACTTTCTACTGATTGATGGAGGAACTCTGCGAAGCGGATAGTTCACTTTTAAGATCTCCGGCGCGCTCCAGCCCTAAAAAAGCCCATCGCTCTTGACTTTGGCTCTGTAGTGATGTATGTCAGAAGTGCACGCTGCGTTTAGGGGAGGAGGCCTTCAATGTACAGCCGCGCTCTGACTCACCCTCTCTTCCCCTTCCTCTCCCGTCAGGCGGGGAACAAACTTCTCCACTCGTCGGCTGCCTCCAAGCTGAAGCACCTGCAGCAGAACGCGACGGATCACAGTAAAGGTGGCAAGAGGGAGGACTTCCTGAAGACGCAGGGCCAGCAGCAGGTACGCTGGCGTCATCTATTAGCACTGTTTGGGCCAGTTCACTATGACCTGCTAGCAGATGTGTAAAGGTGCCATATGCTTCTCTACTCCTGCCCTCTAAGTCTTATACAGTATATAGAGGGGATTTTACACATTAATTTTCCAATTGTTTTTACAATTTTACATTATTTTTAAATTTTACAATTTTTAAATTAATTTTACAATTTCTTTTATTAATTTTACATTTTTTTATTTTACTTTTTTTTACAATTTTCCTTTTTTTTTTTACAATTTTTTTACAAGCAGTTTCAATGACCTTGAGATCTATACAACAAGTATTTGCAGTACAGAGGAATGGATCACAACAAAAGCCGTTGTGCCTCTGTACTGTCTAGAAGTCTCTCAGTGAATAAAACCTAACTGTTGGAGAACGTTGGTCCAGTGAAGGTAAAAGAACGCGTTCTCACTCTGCCCGTGCTGGGGGCCGGCTTAACGTCAGCCAAATGTGAAAAAAAAGCTGCAGGTGCAGTGAAGTGCACCTAAAACTTCATAGGGCATGGAATTGAAAAGGCTGTTCAGACACAAAGTCAGTCTTGACGATTGCAGAGAAAAATGTGCCGGGCGCAGAGAGAGAGATTAGAAACACGGGGAGAGTAATGGAGCTTCGGCTGCCTTGACGGAGAGAAGATTGGAAGGAATCTCTGCGGTGCTATGTAATAATAGCCTATTAAGTCGGCGGCAATCACTGATAATTCAATATGAAGAGGACAGCTCCCTCTCTTTCTCGCGCCTCCGCTTCCTCCCGACGCGCTCGCCTCCTTCCGCCTCCAGCGCGTCGCCGCTCAGGCGCGCTCTCTCCTCCTCGCCCGGTCCCGTCGCTCTCCCTCCCTGCGGTTTGAAAGCAGAGTGGATTCCTGCACTTGTCTAATGAAGGCAAAATTAATCCCATTATTTCAGTGTGACACTCGCACGCAGCAAGGCGCCTTTGTCCTCAAACTGTTCGAAGCAGTCATTGTGAAGAGGAGCTGTACTGTACGTGCGAAGGCACCGTCCTTAAAGAGACAGCGGAAGATTTTAGTTTGTAATTTATAAAATCTTTTGTGTGGTTCTATTATAATTTATTGTTTATAATTTTCTAAATCAAATTGTTTAGAAAAGTCTTCAATGATGCTTTTCTAAGACGTGTCTTAAACAGTTGCTGCTGTTCATATGAGAGTGTATTCCGCTCTCTATGCTCAGATGAGGAGGCTTTTAAAACACAGAACTGTGTCCAAACTTTGCCCACGACTGTGACAGAACCGATCCCAATTATCGGGCCTAGCACCGCTGCACCGGCTGGTCAGCTGGACCCCGTCGTCAGGGTTGTGAACTCACATAAAAATCATTGTTATCTCCAAACTTTCCTCCGTGACGTTCACGCTTTTTTTTTTTTCTTCCACAAACCTTAAAAATGGAAACCACAAAAATGAAGACGCTGTAAATGAAATGAAGGATGAGGGAAGCCGGCGACGGCTAATTGCACATTCCACATGTCCTGAGTGGGGACGGAGGCCTGCGCGCTACATCCTGGCCGCGTTTAGAGCCAGTGCAGGAGAACAGCGCCGATCCTGACACTTCAGCTTCCAGATGGATGGAGCGAAAAACTGTCTACAGACTCGATCTAAATGTGGCATAATGAAACAGCTGAGCACGAACCACGCTGGGAAAAAAAGCACGCTGATTACGTGCAGCTCATCTCATCAAATTATCGAGGCGGCTGCTCCATTTGCATAGAGCCTTTTAAGAGCTGATTGAGAACTTCTACTGAACCTATGTTGACTTCACCCACTGTTTATTTCTTATTTTTTTTCCTGCTCGACATGAGGCTTGAGGTCTTTTTCTGAAGAAAAATAAAATATATATCCCCTGCTCGAGTTCAAACCTGCTGCTGGCACTTATGATATTATTGCTCTGACATCCAGACGCGCTCACCCAGGTTGATCTCCCTGCTCCGCACACAGCTGCAGGTGAAGTCTTAAAAGTTTCTCGCACATCACTCCCTAAACGCCAAGCTAAACTTTTACCCTCCATCCAGCCCCCACTGGTGGTTTCACGTCGTTCTCTTTTGTCTCCGCTGGCCCAAATTATAATTGACGTTTCTGGGGCACATTTAATGGGGCACCGGCTCAAGGAACAACCGGAGCGCTTTGGAGTCTCCCAGTGGTCTCCTGCCTCGCACCCCGACCATCGCGTGAATAAATCTGAATACATCCATTCATTTTGCATCTCTGGTACTTTCCATTGCGTCGATCGTTCCAGAAAGTTAATCACTATTGTTTCCAGTTACTTCTTTAGAATATGTTTAAGCAACCTCCTCTGCTTTGAAGTCTAAATGCATTTCATATTAGCAGTATTGCTCATCTGTGTTGATAGTGGGAGTGGGAGTCTCTCCTGGCTTTGGACCAGATCAGTGCGGGTCCAGTGTGACGATGTAAAACCACTCTTACACCATAAAAGCCAATTTCCATTTCCCATTCGACCTCCTCTTCCTTCTGGCAGTAAAACGGGCCAGCTAAAGGTGGCGGGCGCCAGGTCGGGCTGTGAAGCCCGTCCAGGGAGGCCGTCGTTCTGCAGAAGGCTCTGAAAGCGCGAGATAAAGGGCGGCGCCGGCTGCACCCACAGACCAGAATAAATGTGTCGGCCAGGCTTGAGAGGAGCTCCTCAGGCAGAAGCAATGGCCGCGCTCTCGGGGGACGCTTGGCAGCACTCGCTCTGGAGCCGCCGCAGAGCAGGTGAAAGCCGCCCGGCAGCACGGCCTGGACCGGAGCACCTGCTCTCCTCTCACACAGAACTAAGCCGCGCAAATCCCAAAACAAACGTTTTTAAAAACTTCCACCGCCGCGGCGGAAACTTTTTTTTTACGGGTTGAATTTTGCAGCTCGGGTGTAAATTTGCCTGATGCTGAAGAGCTGGGTGTGTTGTTGTTGTTATCGTTATCGTGCCCCCCCCCCGTCAGCGGTTTGCTGCATTGTGCTCGGTCGGTTTCGTGCACAAAACACATGCAAACAGCTTCTGCAGAAGAGAGACTGCCCCGTATGTGAGTGTGAAACCCACTGGTTCCCTGTTGTTGGAACAGTGCCACCCACTGGCCGGTTCCAGCATCGCATCAAGGGACTGGAGATGCGATGCTGGCCGCCAGAATATTTTGCATTTTGATGAGTATTCATTGAAAATGAGTCACAAAATAAAGGTGGCGAAAGCTGCTGTTGCACCGTGTGCACCGAGGGTGAGTCATCATGTGTCTCATGGTTTGCATCACACATGCTGATACCAACAGAAATAACAATCTTTTGTGTTTGTCTCTCGCTGTGCTCCCCCCCCCCCCCCCCCCCCCCCCCCCCCCTCCCCCCGGATGCCTACCTGGATGTGCAGCAGTGAGCAGCCTGCCTGTGTCCAGCCTCTCCAGCCTCCTGTTCACCTGACCACAGAGCTACGTGCATCCATCTCTGGACGTGTGTGTGTGTGTGTGTGTGTGTGTGTGTGTGTGTGTGTGTGTGTGTGTGTGTGTGTGTGTGTGTGTGTGTGTGTGTGTGTGTGTGTGTGTGTGTGTGTGTTACTTGAGGGCCCATCACTTTTCATGATATCCCACTGATCCCCTGAAAACCTCACATCTTTATGCCACTGCCCCCCCCCCAAACGGACATTTCCCCAAGCCCCCCCCTCCTGCAGCGGCGTTCGCCCATGGCTTTGAGGACACGCCCCCAGGAGGGGGCAGCGCCCTCATCCAGCCAAGCAGACGCCCTGCTGGGAAGGGGGTCCACATCTTGCCCCCCCCCGGCTCCTGCATCTGCAGCGAACCTCGTCACTGCCTCTGTCCAGCAGCCCTTCCTCCTCCTCCTCCTCCTCCTCCCATTCCTAAGCGGAGCGGTCAAAGCCCCTCCCGTCCCGTCGCCAGCGGCTGCGGCGAGAGTGGCAGCGAGTCCGCGAACAAGGACTTCAACCGCGGCAGCTCCCGATGATGAAAGGAAGGAGGATGACGGCGTATTTTAAAGGATGCTTTTCACTTTTCATCAGACTCCGTTTAATATGCAGAGTCTTCACGTCGCCATGTCAAGTAGTAGCGCACTGTAAAGTCACAGTCTGACTGTTTTCCTCTGGTCTGGTTCCATAGTTCTCCCACACAGTAACAGAGCCAGAGACCCAGAGGTAGAAGATTGGCCCCGGTCTCATATTCAGCCTCACTTGATGGGATGGTGGAGTAGATGTCATATCTAGACTAATGTGACTTTAAATATAGAAAATAGAGGTGCAATAACCGCTGAACTCACAGAACGTGAGCCTGTTCAGAAAACGTACAGTAGATCACAGTGATGATTGTGTCGCAAAGTCGTTCCGTGTCAAAAGGGCATCAAATGTTTTTAATCTCTGAACTGGTGCTATAGTTTCCCTCTGTTTGTACACACTGTGTGAAGATGTGGGTCACCTGTCTAAAATACCTATCTGCACCGAACCCCGACGGCACATTCCCACAATCCTGTCTCAGCATAAGCAACGTAGGCACAGTTCAGCAAGCGGAAGGGGGAGATGCAAATGTATTAAATACAGATGTTGAATTTCTATAAATATATATGTACAGACTAGTTAATTATGACAATCAGGATGTTTTCACAGTAGCTGTCTCTGGCATTTCAGCACCTGACATCACAAGCCATCCCAAAGACTCAAGCACACGCAGTGATGAGTAACACACCCAGTCTGTAAAGCCAAGCTGCTGGCAGAAACAAAGACTCTACTAGTGTTGTTTTGTGTGTGTGTGTGTGTGTGTGTGTGTCTGTGTGTGTGTGTATGTTTGCGTGTGTGTGTGTGTGTGTGATGACTCCTTTTAAGTCCCATCTGTTGCACCACTGATAAAGAGCACTCTGGTAAAAATATGCCATATCGACCTGAGCGTAATTTCCCCCTTCAGGACATCTGATCTACAGGCTGATGGATCAAACAGTTCCTTACAGGACACTTGTCTCTCTTGAGCTTCAAAGTGAATCTCCTTTTTTTTTAAAAAAAAACAACAGCTTCCAAAGTTCGGATCTATTTATCTTTCGCTGTAGTGAAATTGATCACACGTCGGCGCTGGCATTGGGTCAAGTAGAGGAAGATGTAGAATAGTAATGAGCACATATTTAGAGAGTTCAGATATGAACTGGCCCTTAAAGGGCCCGAGGGGAGAACATGGACGAACAAAGCACAGTGGTTCCTTTCAGGCACAGGACATTTGACGCTCACAAGCACAAACTCAAAAGCTAAAAGCATCACTGCTGCTGTTTCTCGCATTACCAATATTGCTGCAGGCTAATTTGGGTTCATTACAGTACATGCATGTTTGGCCATTTACTGTATGAATGTTAGGGCTTCGTGTTGCCTCAATGACTGTACTCGAACCTTCTTATTTAAAGCACACCAAAGGCTCCAACTCCTTAAGTGTAAACCATTATGAAGCTCGCTGCCATGTGTTGTCATAGACGTTGCTGATTTTTTTCTTTTTAATTCCACCCAGAAATCAATTCTTTGTGGCATTAAGATTAAAAGCATTGAGAGGCGTTTAGGTGGCGTACGTGTGTTTGAGCGCTACATCGCCTGCCTTGTCTCTGTTGAGAGTACTGGCGATAAAAGGCCCAAAGACCCCTTTACCTCTGCTGTCTTTGGCAAAGGGGCATCAGGACTGAGCTTCATCTGACGTGTAATTAGCATCCTCGCAGTTCTACCGAGCCAGTGCTCTTTGCCTTTGAGGACCTCTCGCCTCGTGTTTGTCTGCAAGGACCTGCAACCATGTCTGTTCCCAGTGCCTCCAAGACTTTTCTTGCCAGAAATCCCCAGTTGGTCTTGTAAAACAGCGCTGGATCCGCAGCAGTGACAGAATAAGACATATGCCCAAAGAAGAAGCCGCAGAAATTGGCTTGTTCCCTTTTGTTGCACAGGAGGGGGTGAGGAAAAAAAAACCCCACAGCACTTGAAATGCACAGTGTCAGGCGCTGCCGCGGTGGCATTTGCCGTAACGTCCCCCTGCCCCCTCCCCCCTCCCCCCTCCAGCTCTGACAGCCCGCGAAACCGAAAGCTCGCGCGGCGCAGCGAATCGCGAGCCCCGCCCCGCGCGCTCTGTAGCTCCGCCAGGCGGCTTCGAGCCCGGGGTTCCACAACCCGAGTGGAGCCGAATGAAAGGAAGTCACTCACTCATGCCCGTTCCACGCTCGAATCCATCACTCCCACGGTGAAACGCGCGAGCGTTAGCGAGGGAAGCGGTCACGCTCGGCTGCCTTCCTCGAGATCCCCCCCCCCCTCCCCCCTCTGTGACGCGCGTGCCACTCCTCTCTGGAAGTGCTAGCGGGCTGCGAGGGCGCGTGACAGAGGCCCTCAGCCGCTGCCACCTGGCAATCAGAAAAACATGCAAACTTGAAATCAAACCTATAAAGAAATATACATATATAAATATATTTAAGTGAGATGTTTGTGTATGACATTATAATTGTGAAGAAAAGTGTGATATATATAGGCCTAGATTCAATTATATACTGTAAATGTCATCCCTTCAGTTTTTATATATTAGTGACCATTTTGTACAGATTTTTTGTTTTTTAAGTCATTGAGAGAGATACTACATTTCACACTGAGATTATTTATTCATACGCAGAACATTTTTATATTTGTTTAAAACTATCTGTATAGATAACAGTTAGCCTCTGTAATATATACTGGAGTTCATTTTTAAATTCTGGGATTCTGAGTTTGGTTTGATGAATTTTGCTCGTCCGGCTCGTCAGCACCTCTGCCTCCTTAAGTAAAGGTTCACGTTGAGGTGGAGGAGGAAGCTGGACCAGTGCCTGTGCTTGGGGGCATATTTTGCTACTATCCTTTTTGTTGCAAGGGTTTTTATTTAGTGGACCCGTGACCCCTTCCTTGGTTTTACCCCATCCTGTATTTGTGTTTTCAGCTGGTACTAGTGACGTTGGAGACACACCTTGTAGTGACTACTGTGAAAGTTCAGTCGCCGGGTCCCGAGCGGCTTCGCGTATAGAGTCCCGCCGCTTTGACAGACGTTAGATGGCTTTAATCTTCCTCCGCGTCACGTTTGCATGGGAACAGGAACGATAGCGACGCGGGCGCTTGAAGGAATTACATTCTGTTGCTTCTTCTGAGTCGGTTGTTGCACTGAGCGACTTTAAGTAGCAGCTAAGAAAAACCACAAGAGATGTTAAAACCGCCAAGGTGGAATTAATGTGTGAAGTTGTATGAATCTAAAGGTTTACCTCTTCCTTTGCCACTGTATCTTTTTTTTTTAAATGATGAACCTACATTCTATAGTATATATGAGATTTTTACATGAATGTGTGGATGTTAAAAATCCTGGCATCAAAAGTAGAAAAGCAAAATTGACTTGTACATAGACAGTCATTCCTAGCGAGTTCAACAAATTGTTATGTCCAAACGATGTTTTATTAATAAGCTATGACGATGGGTTCAAAGGTATATACAAAACAATGCATGTATAATCTCAAGCTATCGCACGGTGCAGTCGAATAAAAAAATTTACTTGTTTACGTGTTTTCTCAAAAAGATGAGAAAGATGGGAAGAGACGAAGCGATTCTATGTTACTGGTTTGCCGAGAGGAAGGAACGACTCATTATTTTGGTATCTGTGACGCAAGGCATGTTCAGTCTTACTGTGGTGTTATGGTGAGAGAGATGTGACAATCTGGAAGGATCCAGAGAACGCACCCAAACCAGAGAAGCCACCAGTGGCGGTGAATTCTTTACCACTGAGTGATTCTCCCATTTGTAGAGTAGTGTGATATAAGAACAAAACATTACTGGAAATAGAGCTATAATATAATAGAAATATAAATTTAAAAGCCTACTGATACTGGAGAAACTAATTTATCGGTGTGGATGCCATGATATTCTGTGAGAAACGTGTGTGTTTTTCCTGTGAGAAGACAGCGGGCGGTTGAACCTGCCTTCTTTTGTACATAACTTGCTGTGGTGTGTGTCCAATAAAGTGCAGCTCTCTTGTACAGTCGTGATGTCTGATACTTTTTTTAATACTTGGTCAGAATTGCATTGTGTCATTCTGTAAAATTCGGGAAACTGGGATACAGGTAGCGTATCGGTTCAGCACATGTACAAAATGGGTTTATTTTGAAATGATGGCATGATTTGTTTTAGGTAACACTTTGAATGTAATAGCATATAAAGTAGTAAGAAAATGTTTTTAGATCCAGCATTAAATCTGTGTATTGTTGCATTAACAGAATATTTTAAACTCTATTTACAGAGCACTAAAACAGTAAAATGTAAACATATACAAAGCTTTATAGTTAATTATATAGTCGAAAATCTGCATATACAGTGTGTCTGTATGCGTGACTGTGATTCCAGGAATAACATTACACCGTCTTGGACCAGAAAGGGCTCATGTGTCCTGGCGCTGCGCTGGTCGTCGACCATCTGCGCGCCTGAACGGCGTGTTCCTCAAATCTGAGGAGGAGCGAGGACAGGCTCGTTGAAGCGAAGGTGGTGAGGCACGACAAAGTATCAATGAATAGACGGCGTCACGTACCCGTGATGATGTCCTCCAGGGCGCCGTCCTTCCCCTCGCGCACCGGCGGCTTCACCTGCCTCTTCTTCAGCTCCGCTATCAGGTCCATCTGCGGCATCTTGGGCGTCGCGGGCCCCTGGAAACAGCCAGTCAGCAAACAGAGCTAGTTCGTTACATGCTCGCGTTATCGTGATTCTGTGCTCGTTTCGTTTCTCGACACCGAGGAGCTAACCGCTAACCTTTTGAGCCGCCGCCTTGTTCGGAGAAGGCGACTGCTTTTCCTCTGCACTCTCACTCGCCGCTTTCTTTCTCTGTTGGATCTCCTGCTGCGCCGTCTACAGTAGAGAGCACAGTGTCAAACGCAATGCGCTAAGAGAGAGGGGGGACTAGCATGGCAGCTGGGCCTCGTCCTCACCTTGTAAGCCTTAATGAAGCGGCCAAAGAGCGGGAAAAACATGGACGGCTGAGTGGTTTTGGGATTCTCTCCGAAATACTCCACCACGGAGACGTAAGCCTCCTGAAAGGATGAGACAGAGGGAATATTTGCAATAAAATATTCTGAATTGTGTTGTTTTTTTGGAGCACGCCTCAGGCTAACCTGTGCCGTCTTGCTGTCTTTGATCAAGGACTCCAGGTGCTCGCAGTTTGTTTTGATGAATTCCTTTAAAACGGGGCTGTCGTCCTGTACCAGAAACTCCTTTTTGGTCATTTCCATTCCGCGTTCCAGAGAGCGGATGTCCTGAAGAATGCTGTCCAGGGATACTGGTAAAGAGAGAGAGAGGTGAGCTTAGCAACACTTAGCAACACTTAGCAACCTAGCGACCCAAGAACGTGCTCGTACCGAGGGCGGCCTTGTCCACGAAGCGCAGGTCAGTGTGAAAATCAGTCAGATCGGGGTATTTCTCCTCAATGATGTTAGTGATGAATTGAAGCAGCGTCTGCGAGCGATCTGTGGACTTGGTCTCCAGCAGCTAAACATTTAATGAATGACATACTATTACAGCAATTTTAGCTTCAAAAGTTGGTCAAATGACAAAGAATGGGTGCTTACAAGGTCCAGACTCTGCAGCCGGAAGCCGTACGCTGCTCCCCTCTTGCTGCTGTTCATATAGTTACCGAAGGCCAGAACGATCTGGGGAACATGAGATGCATTATGCAAATAAAATCACACGACAGGGAGCGGCTTCGGTGCATCACTTTCTCCGACATACTTCCAAGATCTTCTTCAGTTTGCTGGAGGACTTGATAGACATGGACGCAGCGATGATGGAGTTCAGTTGCTATGGAGGAAATAAAAACCGTAGAAATGTAACAGGTTAAATACTCGTCGTCGTCCACTTCAACTGGAAATGCTCTTCCCAAACTGACCGGCTGCAGGCGTTTGACCGTCTCAGGGAAGTTGCCCATGAAGGTGAGGGTGTTGATTCGCTGGTTCAGACGAGGAATCTTCCCAAAACGCAGCATGAACTGGTCCTCGTTCGCCAGTTCCTCGATCGGTCGACCGTCCTTCTCGTAGTTGAGCAGCAGCTTCATCTCGAAATCTGACGGAATGAAGGGCTCCAGCAGTTCTAGGAACTCTAGCTTCAAAGACTCCTGGTCGTACCTGGACAGAATAGCAGAGACCCGTGCAGTTAGCGTGTGGTGCAGTGGGTGGGGGGGGTTACAAGGGGGACGCAACAGAAGCACCTACGTCTCTATGGCGCTGCAGATTTTAGATGGGTCCATGCCTCCCTTCCGTAGAGTGATAGCCAGATTCTTGGCCTTGTTGGGGTCCATCAGAGAGGTCTTGCTGGGGGCCTTCTGGGACACCTTCTTCTTCTTATTGGATAGGTCTGCAGGGTTACCTTGGGCCCTGGTTTTGAAGTGCTCCTCAAACATGTCCATGTTTAGCTCCTAATTCAGACAGCAGATGTAGAAAAGGCATTTTATGTATTTCAAGGGTTCTGACATTAATTGTTGAGCCCATGTGAAAAACAGAGAAAAAACAGATTAGTGTTTTTACCCCTAAAATCTGCTCATCATCCAGCTCATTGAAGACGGTGCCTGTGATCTGGTTTGGTTTTAGGGCCTGCCAGTTTAACAATGGCATCCTGAACTTGGTCTGGATGGCCTTCTTACTTTTCATACCTGAGAAAACAAAGAAACAGAAGTAATACAAATAAAAGTTATTATAAATATTAGTCCAAAGTCTTTCTCCCATTCTTTTGTCAACCTCCTCACCAGATGCGTTTGGTGCTCCTGGAGGAGGTGGAGGGCCACAACCTGGTGGAGGTGGGGGTCCAGAGCCGGGCGGAGGAGGAGGAGGTGGGGGTCCAGAGCCGGGTGGAGGAGGAGGAGGAGGGGGAGGAGCCGGGGGGCCGGCTCCTGGTGGGGGAGGAGGAGGTGGCGGCCCAGAGCCGGGTGGGGGAGGAGGAGGTGGGGGTCCAGATCCAGGTGGAGGAGGAGGAGGTGGTGGGGGGCCTGCTCCTGCTGGGGGAGGAGGAGGTGGCGGTGGAGGTGGGATCCCGATAGAAGCTACTGGTGCGGGAGGTGGTGGAGGAGGTGGCGGCGCGGAGGCAGGCTGATCAGACACTGGGGAGGCGCTGGGCTGAGGGGCAGGAGCGGGCACTTGGACATATTCCACCACTTTGACGGGCACCACCTGGATGTCCAGGCCTCCGGAGGGACTGCGTCCCAGCTGGATCAGGCCCTTGTCCTGCAGCTCCTGGATCTTCTGCTCCAGCTCTGAGAGGGTCTGGGGGGAGGCGCTCAGACGCTCCCTGTCCTTCTCCCGCTCCCTGTCCAGCTCCCGCTCCCTCTCTCTCTGCTGCAAAGTACTAACCTGGGAACAGGACTCTCGCAGGCTTTCCTGGAAAAGCCAGACAAATACAGACGGGCGACTCAAGTAAACGCTGGGGATTTCAGAACACAGTCCGCCGGGCTTTAAAGGCTCCCGCAGCACTTACTTTGAGCAGCTCGGCCTCTTTGGTCGCCTGCATGAGCTGAGTTTCCAGTTCAGACATTCTCTCCCCCGTGTGGGTCTCGATCTCCTGAAGGCGGGCGCTCAGCTGCAACACAGCACACACAGCGGCTGTGAAATCCCCGTCTCGCGGCCCCCGCGAGGCCTCTTCTGCTCCGTGAGGGGCCTCACCTGCACGTTGTGGTGCTGCAGCTCATCCACATGGTCCAACACTCCACCGCGGTTCTCAGCGTCCTCCAGCAGCGCTCCCACGTCCAGCACGTTGTCCAGGTAGGCCTGGATCTGGACCTGCAGCTTCTCGCTCTCGGTTTGCCTCACATGCTAACGCGCAGAAGATGAAGCACGGAATCGTCACAGCAACACGTGCACAGTTTGGATCTGAAGGTATCGGCTAAGCCGCAGCAGCTTTTACCTCCAGGGCCCAGTGATAAAGACAGTTTAGACTGACCCCTATTAGCCACGCGTCGCGTACTCACCTCCAGATACTTGTCTAATCCGAGGTGCGTGAACTCGTACTGGAGATGGACGCGGAAGTTCATGTTCTCCACGGAGTGGACCACAATGTTAATGAACTGCATACAGGCCACCTGGAAAGGAAACAGACACACTGCTCTCAGCTCGACACTCGCTTCATTCACAGCGAGCCTTTTTCCAGACCTTACTCACCATGAAGTCAATGTTGCTGTCGTCGTTGACGAAGTACTCCATCAGCTTCTCAAAGCGGTTCTTTTCTTTGCTCACCTGGGAAAACGCAGCACTTTATGAGAATATGCACTTTAATTGTTGCCCGGATGAGGGAGGATTAGTGCAAATGAGTGTATAAATGCACGTCCGAACAGAAGCATGAGCTAAAATTATAACCATTTAGCAAAGAGGAAGTTGAGTGAAGACAGAGCTGAAGTCTGAAGTAACAGTTTTCTTCACCTCTTTGAAGTTGTCAAAAGCGGAAAGGATGATGTCGTGTCCGCCTCTGACGAGACACACCGCGGCCAGCAGCTCCAGCACCAGGGCCTTGGTCCTGTCAGGAGAGGGGGGGTGAGACAAAGCGGGTGGGCAACACACACACACACACACACACACACACACACACACACACACACACACACGCACACGCGTGCGCGCACACACACACACACACGCACACACCTGGGGTTCTTGCTGTTGAGGCTGAGGGTGATCTCGTTGACACAGCGCGGGTGAGTCATCACCTGGTTGAATCCAGACTGAAGAGAAAGGGTCAACTGTGAACATTGTGCGTTGCTTTTTCACGCTGAGAGGAAATGTGGCAGGATTTTACCTGGTAGTTCATAATGGCCCGAAGGCACATGATGCAAACGTGCACGTCGTCCCTCTGGCTGGAGGAGTGGGACTTCCTGTGCATCTTGCTGCTCAGCGTGGTTATTCTATAGAGGGGATGCAGCGTATGAATGAATTAATGCGTTTTTTGACTTGACGCCAAGATTTACTTAAAAATATGCAGCTTCCTGGTGTGGGCTTAATTGCTTGTAACAGAACATTCCCTGCGTCTGACAGCTGAAGTATGATATGAGGTGGGAGAAAATGAAGAATAAAATGTGCAACAAATGAGCAGGAGATCCGAGAAGTGGATGATGGAGAGTGTCTTTAAAGAATTCATCATGGTCTCAACAGCTAGAACTAAAACAGACTATGAATAGAACACAATTAACTATGACTGCACGGTACATTTCTTACCTCACGGTCAGCGCTCGAGCTGCCCTGCTCATCCCGTGGGAGTGAGAGCTGCTGGAGCTCCTGGTCAAATCCTCCATGGAGCGCTCCGCCGGCTTGGCCCTGTCCGACAAGGTGCCGCCATTCTCCGCGTTCTCCACCTCGAACCTGCGGAGTTCAGAAATGGCACAGCAACGTCACCGGGAGACGAATGAGCACGAGGTCAGAGCCTCTTCACGTCCTGACGCCCGGTCGTCGCTTACACGTCGCTCTGAGCGTGCGACAGATATTCCACCAGGACGTCCAAGCCGTTGTTCTCATCGTCGAGGAACTCCTGGGCCCACCTGCGACAGAACCCAGAACCAACAGAACGACAACTGGCTCAGACCCAAATGCACCAGACAAATCCTGGAAGTGTGGCGTTGAGATTTCTATCCGAGCAGAAATAACTCAAACCTAACACACTCACCCAATGTGATTTGTTCGAAGAGATATTTCCAAGTTCTTGAGAACCTGAGTTGCTTCTTGGATTCTTTTCTTATGCTAAACGAGCCGAAAGAGAAGCAATCATGAAACTCAAGCTATTATTGTGAAGGCAGATAATTAGAGATGTGTCAAATATAAAAATGGAGTCGATGCGTGAGTCTGACCCTGCGAGACACCCCCCCTTGGTCCTGGTAGAAGCTCTTGATCTTGGTCAGGTACGTGGACGGGGGGCTCTTCACTTGGAACCGCTCCTGAAGAGAAATGTTCACACACACACAGGTGTGTTTTTACATTTACATGGGGTCATACCATTGACATTAGTGCCGTACCTAGTCCCTTACCCTAACGGTCACAACTAAAGGCAGACATCAAATCTTTGCTCGAATCCGGACCAAAACTCAATTCTAACTACAGCCCTAAAATCACAACTTGTCCATCAAAAAAGCCTTCAAACTTTGTGGGGACCGGCCAAATGTCCCCACGTTGTCAAAGTGGCCTCACCTTGACAGGAAACACATGGTTCATGGGCCCCACGTAGCAGGAAAAACAAGTACGCACGCACGCACGCACGCGCGCACACACACACACACACACACACACACGCCAGATAACACCATCTGGAGGTGTTTTCAGTTCCGATGACGTCATCTGGTTGATCAGAACCCAGATGACATCGTACAATAAGAAGATGACGCTGATAAAAGCTACAGGTTCTAATCGTTGTCACTTTGGCACATAATAATATTCATACGCTTACGTCTGCCTCTTGAGCTTGAAGCGCAGAGCGGAAGTTTCAAAACTGAAGAAGCCAGTTTTAATTTTATCAGCAGGCCCCAGTAATGACAGGCAAACACAACAGACACAAACCGCACTCTGTTTCCATGGCGACGCCTCCATCCGTCCCCGCCACAGAAACAGTGTGGTTCTCGCGCGGCCTCTGCTCTCTACAACACGTCCACGCTGGGCGCTCGCGTACGCTACGTCAACTCTGTGAAGGTCACAGCGCGTGGAGCCGAAATGCGACGCTGACTCACAACAATTAAGACGATATTCATACCTGATCACAGACTAGTTCCCATTTCTTGTCGTTATCGTACTGACTCAGGAGGTTCAGCTTGTCTGGGGGCAAGTTCATGTTGTTCTGGAAGAGAGAAAACGCTTTCAAATTAAGTGCACGCTTTATTTACCACCTTCACATTCAAGACTTACTGTAAATAATATTATGTCTTTCTGTCGTTCTTTTCCGGTTTATGCAGTAATATCATCATTTCTAAAACCACAAGTTTACACTGACATGAAAGCAAAGGGTGTTCACTCCCTGCCGGAAGCACAGATGACTTAGTGTTTGTGTGTTGTTGGTCGTCGTCAGGTAACATTCTGTTACAAAAGTTGTGAAAACCAGCAACAACAAATATAAAATATATATTTCTTACTTAATTTTAAGGTATTTCTTCTTTACTGGAGTATTTCAATGTTCTCCATGTCATACTCCAACTGTGTCACATTTATCAAAGTGAATCGACTATTTATTTTAATGCAGAACTAGGAAGTATTTAAATACAGTGACTATAGCGACAGTTTAGATTTGACCCTTTATATTATAGCACATCCTTTTCTTAAGGGGTTTTGAGAGTGAAATCCTCACACCAGCTTCCACCAACGCCTTGGTGCAGATTGACTCAAAAGACATTTTACATACGCTTTCACTCTGAGGTATCAGTCTCCACCTACAGAACACTGTGTTGGATGCATGTAAGAAAGGTTATTCCCCAAGTCAAATGGCTTAAGTCACAGGACTTGGAGTCATCCAAGTCCTGTGAACAACTACAGGAGTCTGTGTAGAAGATGTTAACACGTTGAATGACGAGGAAACAGTGTGATTCTTAGCAACTGCTGCCAAATGAAAGCACTGACCTACAGTCTGTGTTTGTGCTTTGATCACTGGTTGAGTCACTTCTCATTCTCGTGTTCAGCTTCCAAAGGTCTTAACACAGATCGACGTCGATCCCTTTCTGCACAGAGCAGCTTTTCTATCTGACACTGGGCGTTGACCTTAAATCCACCAATATGTACATTGATGTATAACGGCGGTTTGTTGCTTCCTTTACACACCTTAAAAAAAATTTAAAAAAAAAAAGAAGAAGAAGAAGCTGAACCGGAAACAGGCCTGTCGGCTGCTGCTGCGGCGCTGGGGGTGACTTCTGGGTGGAGCAGAGGAGGGGCCTCGCTGGTGGTTTGGCTCCGCGGTGCTCGGCACATACAGGTTCAAACCAGGGAGTGACGCAACACATGTTTACACCCATGAGCATCGTAAGCAACTCGAGCAACGAAGAGGGTCAACTCGGGATACATGACCTTCCTAGAAATGACTTTGGAAGTCTGTCATTGAAAGGGGAAATGATGTCATGCTTTCTAAAAAAGCACGAGACGTCTTCAGGCATTGAGAAACAAATAATAAACCCTGTGGTGGTTGCACGTTTTGTCCATTGTTGTGAAACAACTCTTCTCACTCCAGTTGATATAGTTCATACCACAGATGCCTGGAATAACTTTTTTTCCTTTGTGTTCCTTAAATAAACATTAGAATAATATTTCCTGTGACACGTTTGTTCGTTGCCTCGTTTCTGAGCTCAATGCAATTAACACATTAGTGTTTTCCTGCATGAGACTTTGCTCCTCCCACCGTCTGTGATGTCACACATTTATGCAGCATAGTAAGTAATTAAAGATAGACATTGAACATTTTGTTGATTTTACACTAATTCCACAGAATCGGCTGTTTAAGTAGCTTCATGCACCTGATGCTAAGCATAATTTATGGTTTGATTGTTATTTTAGATGCCTCTGATGCTCATGTGCTTTAGGACATTTGCTGTTTTCCACCTTGTTGTAATACTGCTGAAAGGATGGTGCAACTGTTGTCTTCCGGTCTCACAGCCTCTGTCATGTAAATGCGTTGCTCAACTTCCTCTTGGAGTCAGCTGCCTACTCAGGGACTAATCGTGTTCCTAGTCTGACATTTTCAAAACAGACGAGGACTGTTCTGGTGAATCTGGCGGCTTCGTGATAATAACGCGCTTGCTGTCACATCGCTTTGTCTCCGTAGCCCTCAAATGAGCAGGGATTTAGATTTGCACATTAAAAACAACTGCAAATTACACCAAGAGCAATGATCATATTCAATCTGCCTTCAGTTTAAATGATTTCGTGGCAGCAGCAAAGATTCAGAAAATGTGCAAAACAGGCCTTGGAACACTTGGTATTTTTTAGTTCAACTATCTAGAAATCACACAGTCTGCCACGTTATTATTCACCCTCTGACTCATTTGCACCAGCCGAATTCTTCCAGCTGGCACAGACGGGCACCACGCTCGCGCTCTGTCTGAGGCTGAGGTGAAGGTGTGCGTCCTCGCGCGCAGCCACCTACCAGCACCACGTTGAAGCGCTCCTCCAGCTCCTCCTCCGGGGGCATGGGCAGTTTGGGGGCCGCCGGCTGCTTCTTCTGCACCAGCGGTGCGGGGTCGCTCATCCCTGCGGCCGCGCCGGCCGGGTTGCGGGCCTCGCGGCCGTCGCCCGGCTCCTGCTCCAAGCCCCCTCCAGCCGCATTCCCCATGACTAATCTCCACAAGTAATCCAGGGGGAAAGCTGTGCTCAAACCCCTTCTCCTGAGAAATCAGCGTTGTCCAAGGCCAAGTGGCGAAAAGGTTGTCGCTGCGAAGCGCGAGAGCGAGGGGGCCTAAAGCAGAGCCAGTCTGTGGGTCTTCTGCGAGAGGGACATGGAGCCGTTAACCTACTGCCTCTGCCTCGGTCCTGAGGACAGAGTGGGTGATGAAGGTGCGTAGGTCATCCTCGCGTCTGCTCTCATCGACCTGTCAGTGGACCTTTGAGGGTAAAGCAAAAGAAAAAAAACATGAACACATAAAAACCCCCCTCACGTTTTTTCTTCGCGAGTTGGCCGACAACGACTCTGGCGAGTTGAAAACCTGCCTGTGAGAGGAAGGAGAGGGGAGTGTGACACCCTGTGTAACTCACTCAGAAACCGCAGCAGCGCAAAAGCAGAAGAGCAACTTCCTGTGCATGACAGCAACACAGTCAGGGGTGGAGGAGAGGTGGAACCAAATCGTGATAACCGTTGGGGGTATCGTGCATGTAGGTGGACGGATTAAAGCGAGGTAGCAGAAGCAGAGCAATGGGAGAAGGAAGAAAGGTTGTGTCAAAGCGTGATGAAACACGTGAGGATTAAAGCAGGTGCAGATGTGTCCAATCACTCTACCATGGCTGTGCCTGCTTTACAGCCAAGCTGCTCACGCTCTTCTTTCTCTCTTAACTTGAGCATTGGCCAGGGATCACGTTTGTTTTGGTCAATTCCCTCCAAGTGAGAACAGGTAGTTGGTGTCAATCAAGGGCGGAAGACAGGCCTTAATTGAAGAGAGCACTGTCCAACAGCGCCCCCTGTGTTTTCAAGCCTCGTACTACATGCTGCTGTGCTGCATTTAGTGTTCTTCTGGTACGTCTGGAGCTTTTAGCCTCCAAAGACCAGAGACGTGAACTCTACCACTGCCAAGTAGTTCTACCATCAGCTGTTTCAGAATTTACATGTATGTTGAATGATCCTTACTTTTTGTGTTTCTTTGTGGGAACTGACCACTGTGCAAGGACACAAAATTGGCTGTAGAGTCACTGTTTACACACGTTTAATGTGGGATGTTAGGATTTCCAAGATACACGTGAAGGCAACATTGCTATTGGTTGTTTAACATTCCAAAATGACGGACCCGACAACGTCGCCAGAGGACCACTGGAAAGTAAGTACCTGCTTCTAGTACAACACAACTTTGACTTGTGAACTTGTCCGCAGGTCCGTTGTGTGACAGCGGACACTTGACACCTGCTGCTTCGCCTCAAAGCTGAAGTCCGTGTAACGTCTCGGAGGAGCAGGCTTTGTTAGCTCGGCAGCTAGCGCTAACGCTAGCGTTAGCGGTGCTGACGTACAGCATAAGCTAGAAGTTCTTCGCGTTAGCTGTTAGCACGCTGGTTACGGTGAGTAAACAAAACGTGTTTCAGAAAGTAGACGGGCGCGCGCCTGAGCCTGTTAAAAAGTGACGCCTTGGGGCTTTAGCTAAAACTGAAATGCTGTCCGTCTAATAATATAAAGCTTGGCGATGTGACACTGGGGATTAGTTGGTTCTTAATATAGAAATGAATCAGTTTTAATAGTAATGGGAATAATCCGGATTGTTACCCAATTAATGCAGTATACTATTTACAGTATTAGTAAGTGTTTGTACAAATATATTGTTTTCAAGAACATAGACTCAGCGTATTTTGTAGGTTTTTCTCACCTTTTGTGTTTATTCGGGTTCTTATTAAAGTTTGAAGTGTTAAATGACTCTTATCAGACACTATGTAGGAAAGTGGATGTATTTTGTAAAGCACAAATGAGTGCCCTAGATCAGCCGGTGGACCTGTGATTGCAGGACTAAATGAATGCTGTGAATGGGATGAATCAGGGCAATACTCAGTGGGGGTTCACGCTGTCACGCTGCCTGTTGTCAGCACGTGTAGAGCAGCGCACACTTTACGCCTGTTCCTTCAGCTTCTCTCCTCTGTTTCCTCCCTTTTCCATCTCCTGTTGTCTGGCGATGGCGCGGCAGACGGACGGTGCTTTCAGCGACGGCGGCTTTGACCCTAGTGAGTAGTCCCTTTCCATAACTATTCCCTTTTTGTGTGTTGTTGGATAATAACACCATGTGCCAATGATTTTGTATCGCTAGTATCTAAAATTGTGTGTCCGTATTTCTGGTTTGGCCGTGTAAGACGTTGTGTTGTGTGCTGTCCTGCTCTCTAGCTTTCTTTCCTGAAAATGCCCGAAAGGGTTCTATAGTGTCCCGGGCGAACAGCATCGGCTCGACTAGTGCCTCGTCAGTTCCAAATACAGGTATCATTTGTCCAACATTTCTCAGTTTCCAGAATTTTGTCGCTCTTCATGTTGTTCAAAAGCTTGCTTTTGCTTTCTGCACTTCACACATAATGATGATTCTGGAATCTGCTTGTCTTCCTGCTACGTGTAAGAGAAACCTGTCCTGCTACTCAACACAGAACACGCTGCAAATGGTCACGTAGACACTTTAGTGGCATATAAAAGGATTACACAGAGGACTGTGTTGCATGCAGAATCGCTCTTTTATAGTTCACGTCAGCTGATTTTATGGGTGGTTGTCTGATGACAGCATGTTTTGCATCGACCAGTTTAGTGCATTACAGTAATCAATACAACTTGACTGAACCATGAATCAGCTCCTTTGTGTGCACTGTAGTAAAGTGAATTCCATTGGCAAGATTTCTGTAATGCAGGAAAGGAGCTCATCTATGACTCCAGTGCTATAAGTGTTGCTCCAAATAGTGCACGCGTCAGTGTGTCAGCTGATGTGACTGTGAGGTACATACAGCTAATCTGACCCATATATTGTTGAACAGATGATGAAGACAGTGACTACCGGCATGAGACTACGTATAAAGATCGACGTAGACAAGCGCACACGCAGGCTGAGCAGAAACGCAGGGATGCAATCAAGGTAAGGCTGTCATGAGATGTTGGCCCGTGTGAATTGGTGCACGCTGTAAGTGACTTTTGGTCCTGCTTCAGAAAGGATACGATGACCTGCAGTCAATAGTCCCAACCTGCCAGCAGCAGTCAGAATTTGCAGTGGGTGCACAGAAGATTAGCAAAGCTACTGTTCTACAGAAAAGTAAGATGCAGTGTTTTTGAATGGCTGTGAGGGTGTGTGTAATCAGGAAATCACTGATGGATGGATTGCTTTTGCTTTGTTTTTTCAGCAATTGACTACATCCATTTTCTCCATAAGGAAAAGAAAAAGCAGGAGGAGGAAGTTTCTCTGCTAAGAAAAGAAGTGATGGCACTAAAAATCATGAAAACGTGAGAGATTTATTTTTTAAATTTCCGTGTCCATTCGCTGGCACATCGCAGAATGGTTACAACCTGTGAATATGGTTCATTTGTAACCATAGTCATAAAAGTTCTGGATGTAGACCTACTCTATTAGATGGATTGAATAACAAATGCTAATCACAAAAATAAGACCCATGAATTAAAAATGCTGCAATAGCACCGTTGACCCAGCATTTAATAAAGTTGCTATCAGATCCATAAGAAACTGGAGACTTGGAGCTTTAGAAGCTGTATCTGTGTGACAAATGTGTATTCCTCTACTATATTTGTGTGTTGTACCATGTGTGTTATATTGTGGTCCTTTTTCTGTTTCTTCACAGCAACTATGAGCACATAGTGAAGGCCCACCAGAACAACCCACAGCAGGGAGACGATCAAGTGTCTGACCAGGTGAAGTTCAGCATCTTTCAGAACATCATGGACTCCCTGTTCCAGTCCTTCAGTAACTCCGTGTCAGTGAACAGCTTCCAGGAACTTTCTGCCTGTGTTTTTAGCTGGATTGAGGAACACTGCAAGCCACAGGTAACAGCTTTTACGAGACCATAAGAGCAAAACAGTGTTTTGTATTAAAAAAATAAAAACGTTTTTTTTTTTTTACCTAGACTCTGAGGGAATTTGTTGTCGGGGTCCTCCAGCAGCTCAATGGTCAGCTATATTGATCGAGTGCAGCTCTGGACTGAAGTCTGACAAATTGACTTTGGGCTTGCGCTGACCTCTCAGGGTCGATTGAAACGTTCAGCCAGCCCTGGGCCACACCACACTATTTACACTCACTTACTGGAGTTCATCCCTGGCTGCAATTGGATTACCCTCAACCCACGCTTGGACAGAGAGGATAACTTGAGCAGTTGTATGTAGAAGAGATCGCTTTGTCATCGTAAGTGTTCCTGCATCAACATCAACAATTTTATTTTGTCCAGCCTCTGTTTATATTTCTATTTATTTCTGCTATGAAATGCAGAGGAACCATACGAGCTCAGAAGTTGCATTAACTGTTAAGTCCGAAATGAGTGTTGATGGTAAATACACAAGGCAGGTAAAGAGTAGTGTGGGTGTTTATTGTTGCTCCTGTTCTGCACTACAGCAGCAGAAACTGAAGCTGCCTCTTAAAATAATGAATCAGAGCTTTCTTCAGATAGACTCTTCCCATGCATTTAATAAAAGTCCGTCCAGCTGGAGACTAGATGGACCCGACACCAAGTGTAGCTCTTTAGCCTTATTCTGAACCAAAAAGCTCTTTTGGCTTAAATGCACAAATGTTGCGTTGTCTCACTCAACTGTAGCACACAATGGACAATGCTCCATTAACATACTACTGCAGAATAACTTCTAGCTGTGCCATCACAGTGCACACTAGGATTTTCATGCTTTTCTAACAAAGGTGTAAAAACTCTACATTTAGCAACAGTGAGGTTTTTATTGAAACAGCTGTAACAGGCCAGCTGCGATGTTGAATGCTGCAGTGTAGATAAAGCTATAGATACATACAGATCTAAGATTTGTGAATCACTGTTTATATATTAAACTTTTATGTTGAGCTAAAACGCACATTATGGAGAGAGGAGGCAGAAGTTCAATTGCAGTTTTATCCGATGTCAAGTGCCTTCAAAGTCATAATTTAAGGTGATTTTCGGTCTTTGTCATTGTCTTTTGTTCATTCAAACTCTCTGGGGTGAAAATGTCACAACTGAGAACTATCGGTACTTGGAGAGGTCCTGAAAAGGGTCATGCAGCTTCACTGCCTCTCTGTGCTCTGTTTTTAGCAGTTCTGTTTCTGTAGCTACTTGTTACTACTGTACTGAGAGATGGATCTCTCATCAGTGGAAAAATAAATATTTCATAGACATATGAGATTGTTTGCGTGAAGTGCATTTGTGTGTATAATTTTGAGCACAAACAAACCTGCAGCGAATTTTATAACCCCAGTGTTAAGACAGTGGCAAAAGTTGAGTTTGGCTGTGTTTAGAGTAATTAAGCTTAGGTTTTGTTGCTATATGGAACATTTAATAAATAACAGACAGCTACATACAGTCATGTGATGAAGAATGTACATCTCATTTTCACTGTAGGCTCAGGATACAAAACATAAACCACTGCTGCCTAAAAAGTACAAATCATCCCTTACTTGTATCTGATGAGTTGAGTGTCTCAAATAGCAAAGCTATTGTGTATAAATGTACCTTTTGAATTACAAATTTGTTTAATTTCAACCTTTTATTAAAGATGTACTTCTCGTCTCTCTTCGCGCATTGTGACTTGGGTCCTTACTTTAGCATTACTCAGTACTAAAGTAGCTGAGCCAGCATCCTTTTGTTTGTTCACGTACTTGGAACAGTCACCTTACAGTCCTCGTCAGTCTCCACGCCCACTTCATCCTGCGAGAGCGACAGCAGGTTTATTGTTACGAACACGTGCAGGTAAATTATTCACCGCTGTTCCGTTTTTTTCCACTCACAAGAAACTCCCTTTTGCTCTTGGGGTAGCCCTCCATAATGGCACCGATCATGTCTGAAGCCTGAGAAACGATTCCGTTACAGGAACAACTCCATCACCACACAGTTGAATAAAGATGTGAATGCATAATATTCTGTACAGTGATGGTTTGTTTGTTCTTTAACTGTCCAACTCAGACTTGATACTACTCAGAATTCTGGAATTTTACTTTGGTTTGTTTGAGTTGCGTATTCATTACCAGTCTCTTCCTCCTCTTCCACTCCTTTACATAGATGTTCCTCTCTTTATAAACCTGTAGATTAAAAATGTGATAATCATTAGTAACCACACATTCACTGCATTTCATGGATGGTTTCAATAACTTTAGCACGGAGCACGAATACTGTACGTCCCCCACCTTCTCTTTCTCCTCTGGTGTAACGTGATTTGCAGCCGACTTTATCTTCTCCAGACGAGTTCTGTACCCAGAACATTCTCCTTTCAGTTGCTGGATCTCGGATATCACTTCCTCTGTTGTCAGGGAACTGGTGAGTTCCTTTAGCTCTGCAATCAGAGATTTTACCACGCAAGCTCATTTGAACGAAACGGTGAACGCACGTGCTTTGCTGACTGAAACAACGGCATGCGACGAACTAGGTGCTGGAGGAGCGTCGACCTGCGTCCAGCTGTCTGCAGCTCTGTGTCAGCGCATGCGCGTCTGCGTTGAGCTCCGAGAGCTGACGGTCCATCTCCTTCAGGTCTGCATCGCTGACCTCCTTGAACTGAGCCTGTGCGGAGGGCGAGCGGTCGCTGAGTCACAACTACACACAGCTTCCATAGCGTCTCAGATGAAACCACTAACCTGGTCAGCAAAATAAATCTTCTGCTTGCCGTAGGTTTTCTCCTTTATCTTGCCCTCCAGAGCCAGCAGCTCCATGGCTTTGACCACCGCCTGGAGACACACACACAGCCGATCAAATCCCAGCAACACACAACAGCAGCCCCACAGTGTGAAGTAGCACCGACCGTTTTGCCCAAGCCATGCTGCTTCTGTAGATTACAGAAGACGTCCTGAGCGCTGTAGGGACGGTTCTTCTCATTCAGATAGGCGAGGATTAACGGGCCGCCTGTGGGACACAGCGGGGGGTCTCAGACACGAGCGAACACCGCAAACACATGGATTTACTTTGAAGAACATACGGCGGCATACACATAACACTAAAGAAGAGTAAACAGTTGCCTCGACAGCCTGTATATTAGCTTAGAGCTCGATCTTTAACATAAAAGTGTTATGATCAGAGCGCACGTATTTAGAAACAAGCTAAACTAGCCACAAGAGCTGACGTCAAGCAGCGGGATGCTAATTTACGTAGCGTACGCGCATAGTTAAAGTTAGCATAAAGTAGCTTAAAGTTTCCGTTAACTGTGACATGCGTCTAAGCAGCTGTCTAGCAAGCCGCTACCTCTCTATAAGCTGGCGTCTGACTTACAGTTATCCTTTTTACTCATTTTCGACGAGTCCACTACACATTAGCTCCAGAAACCGGATTTCGCGCGAAACGCGCGTCACAGGAAAGATCGTATATACGAACAGGAGCCTCACGCGGATATAAGCTTCTCTTCCGGTCTACGCCGGTAGAATATTTTTGGTCTTAAGACTTTGTGCTGTTCAGTCCACAGTTAAATGTACAATAGGAATACTGCAAATTTTAGTATTTTGTTTCTATTCTAAAATCACCAATAAGTAAATAACACCAGAAAAAACTTAATTGAATTTTTTTTTTAATTTTATACGATTCACACATCAAAACATATCAAAACCAAGTTCCAGAAAAGAAAATACACTACTTTGCACATGACGTCATCAAACTGAGGAGCCGACTGAATGGAAACGCAATTTTAAAGCAGGTCAGCTCAAATCTACCTGCTCACGTGTCTCCTCCAGCCTCAAAGTCAAAGCAAACTTTTCAACCTCCATTCGTTGTTCTACGGTGCCAATCCTTTGCAGATTTGGATTTTCATGTCAAAATAATCCAATGAAACAAAGCAATGCGTTTCTTTCTCTATTAAAAAATAGCATTCTTCAAAGAGGATGCAAGCACGTTACTATTGATGTAAACATGTTTCCCCATTAAAATTGTACAAGATCTAAGAAATAAAGGTTTGATTACAAAACTACATGAAATGCAAAGATGATAAAAGACATTTGTTTAAACATTACTTCTGAAAAGAAAACACTCAAAGCTGAGGACTCATTCGAGGTATTAAACACGGACACAATATGTTATTGAGCTGTTTTTAAGAAAGAAATAAAATAAAGTCTTCATCTGACAGAAAATAAAATCTCACCCTGGGACACAGCAAAGTTCAAAGGTTCCCTTAGGTCAGATATTTTAAGACTAATTTTAAATTCTCAAAGTAATAAACTGAACTAAAGATATGACAGTGAAAACAAAAGGAAGCAAACAGAACGCAGCTAAAATAATTTTTAAAAACTATAATTTATCACGGCAGCAAAGAATCACTGTGTGAATCCACCACTGTTCTTTAAAATACTAATCAAGTTCTCTACACCTGAAACATAATAGTGTAACAGAATAAACCCACACGTTACCTGAAAGGACAGAGACAGAAAAAAAACAAGGGTTGATTTGTCTATTTCAAAACGTGTACTGCTGCTATTCTATTGTGACATTATCAAAGCAACGTGGCTCAGCTCAACCAACAGGAATGTCATATTTGGTCCTATGTTAAATAGCCCTGTATGTCTGGACCTCCTTGTATAAAAGATTGCATGGATACTGTTACCTATCGTTAGTAAAAATGATGCTTGTAACTCATGGTTGCATACAATTACAAGTATGCAACGAGGCTCAACGATGCTGGTTTATTTACTGTCTGTATGGGTTTATAGGTTTTTGTTGCATTTCCTATTGCTCAGCCTACAAAATATATGCTCAGAGTTGACAGGTAAAGGGAAAAGGAAAGACAGAAAATAGAATACTTCACAGTGTTAAACTGATGCCAATCAGAACTGCTGAAACACAGCACACATTCACCAATAAAGTAGCAGTGGTGCACGCAGACGCACACATACACACACACCTCACTGTGGTTTACCCAGCAGGCTAGACAGAAAGGTAGACCCCTGGCTTTCTCCCCTCCTCACAGCCCCTCCTCCACCAATAGGATCCATCTGGTTCAGTTCAGACTGATCCAGCATTTCAAAGTCCTCCCCATCCAAGTCTGTGTCCAGTTCAGAGCTGGACTGTTTGCGGTAGCTTCTGTGGGCTCCAGCTTTGGGAGGCCCCTCTCTGCGCTGAGCAGCAGGCGGCCGGGGTTGCAGCGCCCCGACCAACGCTGCCTGGATCATGTTGCTGGCGATGACTCCAGCCAAGTCTCCAGTGAAATCAGAGGCGGGTGGGAGGCCGCTGAGAGACAGTTCTGCATCGAGATCCTCCTGGTCTGAGTCCAAATGAGCATCCACATCCAGAACTGAAGCCCGGTGACTAGAAAGCCCAGATGGACCTAGACTAGGTAGTCCGATGCTTGTGTCGTCATCGTCATCCATCAGAGTGGCATCAGGGTTTATTGAGGGAAAGTCCTGGAGGTCTTGAGCAAAGGACTCCTCAGGGTCACTGTGCCTGTCAAGGTCTGACCGAAGCAGACAGAAGAAGCCAGTGTCAGACACAAGAAGACAGAAAAATCAAGGCAATCACCAACTCTTAGTATCTGCACACTCACCCTCAGAGCCTTCTGTGAGTGGGGTTTGGCCACGGGACAGATTGAAGGTTCCATTTTCAGTATAGGACACCTCGGCATCAGAGTGTTCAGAGTCGGTCAGTGCAAGTTCCTTAGCAACAACAGCGTCATCAAACTAGGAGACAGCAGAATGAAAAGGTTAAATATGCTTCGGTTCTTTTCAAGAATCTAGTCCAAGTCACTGCTTTCACTTAAAATGTTGTCTTCCACTTTATTTTTGTTCTCCAAACATCTAGAGCCTTCACACACACATTCTTAAGGTCACAAGTTTAATGTTTTTAACAGGAAGTGGCTTCAAATGTTCTGTTATGTGATAAGGTACCAGCATACGTGGTGTTAAATCTGTAAATGTATTCATTGTATATTTTTCACATCACATCAGCCTGTTAATAAAAGGAACACAGACATTAGCTGTCACAGTCGAGTTAACAGTCAGTGGAAAACATGTCTCTACAGACATTTAGAAATGTTCACAGATTCAAAGAAAGCTGTCGTAAACCACCTATATTGACAAAAATACTTTTTGTAAATTGTATGAAGATCTAAAACCCGCGCATGAATGTTGACAGAATAAGTGAGAGCTAAGTTAAAATATGGAAAGATGCTGGAGATTACACAGACTTACTGTCGGGCAGAAAGCAGCCAGCTCCTCCTCACTGTCACTGGCTTCACCTGAAGCTGGACCTCGGATCGACCTCCTCAGAACTGCAGAAAAGACAATCAGCAAACAAAAAAGAAAAATGACCAACCGAGCAGAATGACACCAACTGCACAGGAACATGCTAATTGTTTCCAAATTGGACGTAAAACTTACACTGGTTATCAATGGGCTTCGACATCATGTATCCATGAATGCTGAAGTCCAGCCACTGCAGGGCTGGCTCCAGCTTCACACACACGTGCTGAAAAACCCTGTGATGAGCTGCCAGAGGAGCCAGGAGGGAAGCCAAGACTAGACGACAAAAGGAACAAAATACTAAATCATCTGAAGAGGAAATAGTGATGTGGCATTAAAGGGGAAGCCTTGTTAATTTTATCTAGACATCCCATATGCTGGTTTAGCATCAGCAGAGCTACAGACAGGAAGGCACGGAGAGCAGCAGGGGTTTGACGTGTAAACTACAAGCTGCTGCTTGATTTAGATGTCAGACAAAGGCCCTTGGCAGGTCTTAGCTTCCCAGATCTCCAGCAAACACTGGTTGGAGGTCAGGAGATTAGCCTGGTCTTAGCATGGCCGCCTTAGCTTTCTGCCTGGCTGTCTTCCCCTACTCCACTACTGGCTTGTGTGTCTAAGCCTGGCTTTAATCACCTCACAGTCCAGGGCCTGGTGCCGGAGTCTCACAGATCTAGTTTCACCGTCCATGCATTTTTAATAGGACAGGTCAGACTGAGCTTTTTTTACTAACTTGGCCCCATGGGGTGGATGATTCTGTAGCTGCCTGCGCTGATCTAACTCACCAGCAAAGTAGGAGAGAGCCACTCCAGGAATGTATTGCCCAACCATGGCCAAAAAAGCAAACACTCCGCAGGTAAAGATGCAAAACTGACAGGAGAAAGAAAAGAGAGACAACCTATAGTATATGCTTGACTACAGTCAGTGCTTACTAGGGAATATGGAGAGTTTACTAATTTGCAGAGTCACATAATAACAGACTAGAACCACAGAAAAACCTTGAACATCATTTAGGAAGTGGTCACCTTGCCAGGGTAGGCTCGTTTGTACTGAATCACGCTGGATGTGAGAACTGCTCCACTGACCCAGGCCTCAGCTAAGTGGTGGCACAGCTCTGGTACGCTGAGGATGCCAGGCTGCACCAGGCCCCAACTACACAAACAAACAATATTACATGAACATTTTATCTGCCTTCCTAGTACACATTTAATACTGTGACAATGCTGGCTGCTGATTACAGTAAGCAAGTGTTTCACCAACCTCTCGTTTTCTGATTCATCCAAGTTTCTCACTGGAGAGAGAGAATATCACATTAAATAAAACATTTCATTTTGTTTTTACACAAGCTACATAAGTTTAAACCTGGTGTGCTTTATATATAGTTTTATACACTGCATTTTTCCCTCAGCTTGTCTGTCAACTGTGCAAGAATTTGCACAGTGGGTATGTAACAACTTTAGGAAGAGAAACTGTTCCAGGTGCAAAGCAAATTCGGAGAGCGAAACTGCTGACTGAGGGTGCATCTGCTCTGAAGTACTGCATTAAACCACAGAAAATAGGGGGAGTAACCTAAAGGTAGAGACAACCAAAAGGAACCCAAGACACCACAGACTGAAAGAAATGGAAAGCAAAACAGAACATCTCAGAGACCCACAGGAGCAACTTGCCGCACCTCTAATCTCTGGCCAGATCTTGTTCCTCCATGTGTCAATGCAGACCACCACAGCAAGACCAGAAGCCAGCAGGAACAGCAGGTGCAGCGAGGTCAGGGCGAGGAACCTTAACACATGAACCCATAAGTTACGCTGACTGCACAGAAGATCTTTGAGGCCACGCTCTCTTCTGCCTAAACAGTGGTCAGCTTTGTAATGGGGGAGGTCATAAAAAGCAAAGTGAACAAACATGACATACACTGTCAAACTCACACAAGTCCAAAGTTACTATATGTAAATAATTTGCAGTATTCTGCATTTATATAATTTTACTACTGACCTCCAATGCGATTGCTCATGCAAAACTACAAAGGAAATATACTTAATGGTGTCGATCTGCTTTAGAATCACGAGGCTTTGTTGACCACAATAATGTTCTAGGCTTCTGATAATTAGCAGTTTTAGATTAAGCTTACAAAAGAATTTGTTGGCAGAACAACAACTTTTAATATTTGGGGTATCAGTGCAATTAGTGTGTAGGTTTACAGTGTTTACACTGTGGTGGATTCTATCATTTGGTGCTTTAACTGGATGATTAATGTTGCCCATACTGTCATCCTATTTCCATGTGAGTTTCCATTATTCGTCAGGTCAGGTTATAACTATGGGTTATAAATGTGCAAGGCTTCACCGTGGAGTGTGTGCTGAAGCAAAAGTAAATGGAAGACCAACATCCTGACATGCCCAGTGGCCTGATCAAATAATGGCTCCACGCCTGAGCTCCACAAACAGGCTTGGCAGCCCAGATTTATTGTTCCTTGTCTTAGGTCAGTGATTCTAACATACAAAAAATATTAAGGTCACCCAATTCAGCCCAAAACTGTTAGAGTTACACTCTATTGCCATAATCCTCTTAAATTGAACAAAGAATTTCTCAAGTGCATTAAATTTAGGGTTAATTTTATAATAGGTTTATTTAAATATTAATTATTAGAAGTGAGACCTCTACCTCCCTACTAATAACTCATATTGTCATTACCTAAACATTTTATTTATTTTTTCAGTGATATACTCAATAAAATTTTGAGTTGTTTTCAGATGGCAGTGGGTAAACATTTGAACCTGGAACTTTGATTTACTGTTTTATATTGTGGCATTGCCCAATTTTTGGAATCCAAACTTTCTGATAAGCTAATGGTTAATATGAACACTAGAAATAAAGTAATTAATATTAATAGACTGCCATTCAAAGACATGTGTTACACAATTTATATTTAAAGCTATGACTAGTGCTACCTGGTGTAGAACTGACAGGTCCTAACGACAGACAGGAAAGTTGACCACCACTGTCTACTTACTTTAACATGATCTGATACTCACCAGAACACAACGTTGACCACGATATAAAGAAGCACACACTGAAAGGGTCTCTCCCACACCAGGACGGACTGCAGGTAGGTGAGGACGGGCTCGTAGGGCCCTAACGTGGACTGGAGAGCGGCTTTGACAGCTCGCACCTGACGGTCCCTCTCGCTGGAGCATGGTCGGCTTCGCAGGCAGACGCTGGATCCCTCCTCGGCTGAAAAGCCCTCCCTGGGTGCCTCTTCATTTGCTCCGTTGAGCGCCATCTTAGCGTCTAGCGTGGATAAAGCGAGCCTGTAACATACGCCAAAGACTTAAATGGAAACAGGTAAAGCGCGTGAAGAGCGGCTCTACTCACAACATCTAGACTTAGCACACATAGCACATGCTATGCTAAGAGATTTAATCTAACAGCAAAGGACAACTAGTGAATCATCGTTTTAGCCTCTAATAATGAACACGTGAGTGTGCTACAAGCAAACACTTTGTTATAGGGATCGCGAAAATGTTTTAAAATTACCTGACACCTACTATTTTGTCATCATTGCAAAAATGTTGCTCTCCGCGGAATCGACAATATGGCGTAACCTGTTTTCCGAGAGCTCAGCCGTCCAATCAGAGGACGCACGCACGCCTGCGTCATGCTGCATTTACGTTCGATGGGTATAACCGGCATTGTTTACGTCGATGAGCCCTAGTTTCTAAACACAATTGAATAATTTCCGTTTCAACTTACTAATATTTTACTAGGGGCATCTTGGAGTGAATATATTTCGGTTATAATATTAAATATTATAATATTAGTAAAAATTAATACATGTCAGGGTATTTAGTAGCGATTTACACCAATCTTTAAAATGACTGTTACAATCATTAACAAGTGATTGTAACTAAGATTGCTTATAAACAGAAAAGCAGATATTATTATTGTTTTATTCAAACGACAAAACGTCTTTTTTGTATAAATTAGATGATGATTTGATGAGATGCAATTGCTACATAACTAATGTAATGTTGAAAAGCAATGGTATTTTGTGAATGAAACAATATTGTACATTGAATCTCAAAATCATAATTGAATAACAATTATGATACAATCACAGTATTTTTACATGCAGTGTTTTTCCTCTCCGATACGGCAGGTGGCGGTATGAACACTTAATGAGGGCGCCGCTTTAGGCAGAGGAAGACGTCCCGTTCGGAGCGTCACCAAGCGGGAAGGAGCGGGCAGCTGCTGGTGGAGCGGGCAGAGAAGGGTCTGCTTTCTTGTTATTTAGCTGGCGAACAGCTAGCAGGTCGGCTAAATAAGAAGACGTTGAAGAGTGAACATGCCGCGGGAAATTATAACACTTCAACTGGGCCAATGTGGAAATCAAAGTATGAACGCGTTATTAATATTAATATTGAGCATGGCATATTTTTTTTATCCAGTGTCCAGCAGTAAAGTTAGCTAGCTAGAATGCTAACACAAAGCTACATAGGTTTACAATATAAAAGCATTGACAGCGCCAGTGTAAGTTGACCCGTAGCCAGCTTGTAATTGATAGGCTGATACGCAGTGAATGTTAGCTAACGGTTATAGCACCGTAGGCTAATGGTGCAGGATGTAGAGTCCAGTTATGCTAACACGTTGTACATATTGTTTGTGTGTAAGCCGCTCATAAACATCTTAATGATGTGTCTGAACGTAGACGTTGTGTTTTCTAGTCGGTTTTGAGTTTTGGAAGCAGCTGTGTGCAGAGCATGGCATCAGCCCGGAGGGGATTGTTGAGGAGTTTGCGACAGAAGGGACAGACAGGAAGGACGTGTTCTTCTATCAGGTAAGTGACACACACACACATTCATAAAAAGCGTATCTTTGTGTACACGCATTGTGTTGATGCTAGTGTGCAGCAGCGGCGCTTCATCGTTACTGACGGTAGATGGCGCGCTTGCAGCAAAAGCTGCCTATATACTGTACAGTGTAAGCAATTAGCACTGAGGTTGTTTGTAACAATCTACAGGCTGATGATGAGCACTACATCCCCCGTGCTGTGCTTCTCGACTTGGAGCCGAGGGTGATCCACTCCATCCTCAACTCTCCCTATGCAAACCTGTACAACCCGGAGAACATCTACTTGTCCGAGCACGGTGGAGGTGCTGGAAACAACTGGGCGAGTGGATATTCACAGGTGATCACTTTAAAATGAGCCATTTCTCTATTTCACTTGGTGCATCTTGTAAAGGTGAACAGACAAAATTAGATTGATCTAAATTATTTTCCTACAGGGCAAAAAAATCCAAGAAGACATCTTTGACATTATTGATCGAGAAGCAGATGGCAGTGACAGTTTGGAGGCAAGTGAATGTCCGTAGATTATGGGACTATTGGCACTAAGTTTTATAATTTTTTTTGTAGAGTTCTAATGTTTTTCTTTTTGCTGATGCACTTAACCTAAAGAGCAAATTGCAACTTTCTTTCCTGGAAGCAAATATCCAGGAAAGTGTTCTTAATACAATAAGTTTATTGAATGAGTGACCTAATGAGACGAAAAGGTCCTGGGAACAGACATGTCATTTTGTATCATGTTGTGGTTATGTCACATTTATGTGTGGTTGCTTATTATTTTCCTGTGGCGATTTTAAATCACTAGTTATTTTGAAAGCCAAAACCATTTAAAATTTCTTGTCATTTTGCATTACATTGTAGTTATTTTAGTTCTGTTTGTGGTAATTCTGAATCTCTGTAGTTGCTTTGTGCTCTCTTGCTCAGTTCCTTTTTTAATAACTAGCTGTAACCTAGGTGGTCTCTTGACCCTTTCCTGTCCATAGACCAGGGCAAATTTTTACGTTCAAATGGGTCTTGTGGTAAAACGCCTTTACAGTAGAACTCAGTGACTTGGCATGTTTAAATAGTGCCAGTGTCTGTCATCTCAAAACCAGCTAAGCCTCACTATTATTCTTAGCTTCTTTTTTTGGTGAACTTTCTTCAACCTTCAGCCTTCCCATAAAATAACACTCGCATTTCCCCTCTGAGGACTGCAATTTCTGTAACTCATTCACATTATGACCCCACGTTATTATTATTTAGTATGCACTCACATGTCCATTGGATAGGAAGGTGGGCTGAGCTGCAGTGTGTGTGTGTGTGTGTGTGTGTGTGTGTGTGTGTGTGTGTGTGTGTGTGTGTGTGTGTGTGTGTGTGTGTGTGTGTGTGTGTGTGTGTGTGTGTGTGTGTGTGTGTGTGTGTGTGTGTGTGTGTGTGTGTGTGTGTGTGTGTGTGTGTGTGTGTGTGTGTGTGTGTGTGTGTGTGTGTGTGTGTGTGTGTGTGTGTGTGGCGTGTAGAACGTCTGGTGATAATAGCCGGGCGAGTGTTGAAGGCAGGTATTACAGGGCTGTCTTAAGGGGTGAGGGAGCCCATTTGTGAGGTGGGGCTGCACTCTCATTTTATATAACTGCTGGGGGAAGAGAGGCATTTGCTCACCCACACACATTCAGCTTTCTGCTGAGTTTACTGCAAACCACTCACACGTGGCAAATGCTGGAGCTGTAAAGTTCAATTAAAATTAATGAATTAAATTTGTTTCTACAGGGATTTGTCCTGTGTCATTCCATTGCTGGGGGAACTGGTTCAGGGCTGGGATCCTATTTACTGGAGAAACTTAATGACAGGTCAAAAAATACACATGAAAGTAATTTTTTTGAAGAGTTTGATGACTTTTTGTGATCTAGTTCTGTATGTAGACATTCTGTATATTTCTGATCCAGGTATCCAAAGAAGCTTGTGCAGACCTACTCTGTTTTCCCAAATCAAGATGAGATGAGTGACGTGGTTGTTCAGCCGTACAACTCGCTGCTCACGCTGAAGCGACTCACCCAGAATGCAGATTGTGTGGTGAGCAGTGGCACTCTTGATTGGCTGTTGATTAATCACATCACTCTTTCGTTGCCTTGGCTCTGGACATCCTCAAATGTTTTACCTGATCCTTATTTGTGCCACTCAACATTACTCAAGTTGAAATACAGCACAGTAACCAAACTCTTCCATTTTAAATGTGCTGAGACAGAAATTATTTAAAAAAAAAAACTAGCTTTCTTTTGTTTTTGTATAAGGATGCCACATCTTGCACTCAAAAACACTAAACCTGGACCTTTGCTGAGCCGTTCCCACCAACAACTGACACGACTGAATCATGTCATTTGAAAGCAAACACTTAAACTTTAAATATTTGCTTTCCACTGACACAACTCAACCATTTCATTTGTTTTTGAGCATGGCAGTGAAATCAGAATGCATCAAAGCTTGGGTCTAAGAACTCTAAGATGCCAAAAGGTCTTATCACATAAAATTCTGACTGATGGTCAGTCTTGGTTTAATAAATAAAATCAGAAAATGGTGAATTAGTTTTGCCATGTGATATTATATGACACATGTGTATGTATTAGTTTCTAGTTTGACATTTAAGATTTTACAACACTCGTACAGAAGATTAACCAATTAGCAAGCTGCAGCACTAGCATTCACAGATTACAACTTGCTTCATTTATTAAGTCGGTGATTATATTAGCCAGAGATGCTCTGACAGTCTAATGGGGTTTCCTCTCTAATACCTACTTCCTGCAGGGTCTTTTATAATGTCCTCATGTTTATTAAATTAGCTGGAGAGCTAATAAAATTTGCCCAAGAATAGGTCTCTGTTGTAACTGTTGAGTGAGTCTAACAGCAGCACACTTGGTTGCTTCTTAAGAGGTTCCTCAACTGCGTCATTTCTTCAATACCCTCTCAGTCTCTCTCTAACTATCGACTTTCAGCTTGATTTTATAGAGTGAGTGTCCTATTTTCATTTATCTAATTACTGCCCTGTGTCTGTCTTTGGTCATAAGGTGGTGTTGGATAACACAGCTTTAAATCGCATTGCCACGGACCGGCTGCATATCCAGAACCCCTCGTTTTCACAGATCAATCAGCTGGTGAGTGTCGGACCTTACTAGTGTTTACCTTCAGTGTGCTGCCTACCCAACTGCAACAGGGTATACGCACTGTACCAGACACAGAGCTCACTGGCTAAATTTTTAAAAGGCTCATCAACTAGTTTGGCGAGTCAGTTTCATGTTAGACTGGATTTCAGCTTTCTCAGTAATAAGCCACACATGACTGCACTTTCCAAACAGTATGTCAACTTGCTCAACAGGAGCCACACACTTATTTTAGGGCTGGGTAATTTAGGCAGCTGAAGATTTTTCCCAAGCTTTTGCTTTATTAATTAACCAAGATTCATTTATGTTTTGGCATGTAGATCAAGATGTGATCTAAAGTTTTTAAAGCTGATGATAGCTGTCTGACTAGTTGGAGCTACAACAACAAAGTAAAATCTGTCCAGAAACAGTTCCTTGTAATACCATAATCCTCCTGATCAGGTTTGTGTCTATCTCGATCTGCATACTCAGGTTTCCACCATCATGTCTGCAAGCACCACCACCCTACGCTACCCAGGCTACATGAACAACGATCTTATTGGCCTGATTGCATCTCTCATCCCCACACCCCGCCTCCACTTCCTCATGACTGGATACACACCACTCACTACTGACCAGTCCGTAAGTTTGTTCATTCAGTGATAGAAAGTAAGAGCAACACAATAAAATGAAAATACGAAATGCCTACAAAATGTTGGAATGTGCTTCAGGTTGCCAGCGTACGAAAAACCACAGTCCTGGACGTGATGAGGAGGCTTCTACAACCCAAAAATGTGATGGTGTCCACAGGAAGAGAGCGACAGCCGAGCCACTGCTATATCGCCATCCTTAACATTATCCAGGGCGAGGTTGACCCCACACAGGTAGAAACAGGAGTCTGTCAGTCTTGATTAATGTTACGGGTTTTGAAGAGTATTTCATTTTAGTTCAACCAATTTGACTGCAGGTGCATAAAAGCCTCCAGAGGATCAGGGAACGTAAACTTGCCAGTTTCATTCCCTGGGGTCCTGCTAGCATCCAGGTAGCTTTGTCAAGGAAGTCCCCATATCTGCCCTCAGCCCACAGAGTCAGTGGTCTGATGATGGCCAACCACACAAGTATCTCCTCTGTAAGTGTTCAACTTAAGAATGACATTCTCCTCCAGTGTCTGTTTATACAGCAGAAACCTCTCTGTTGAATCAGCATTGCTTTGTTCTAAAACTGAAGCTGAAGGGGAAATTCACACAAATCTGGTTTTGCATTTTCATCCCGTCTAAATATTTTCTAAACATACTGAATTTTCTTTGGTTTAAATGAAGTTTACACAATACAGTAACCTAAATCAAACGTTTTTACTCATTGGGTTATGTCTTAAGTTTAAGCAAAGGGAAATTGCAGTCTTTCAAGGAGATTCTAGGGAAAACCTATATTTCATTAATTTTCATTTTCATGTGATGTGGAAGCTTAAAATAAAAGTGTACAAACTATAGTGTTTAATACAAAATATAGTGTCCAAAGAACAACCTTGAAGTTACCCCTTCCTCCCAGGCCTTTCATTGTGATGTCTTTCTAATGCAATCCCACAGCTGTTTGAGCGGACTTGCCGGCAGTACGACAAGCTACGCAAGCGCGAGGCCTTCCTGGAGCAGTTCCGCAAGGAGGACATTTTCAAGGACAACTTTGATGAGCTGGACAACTCCCGCGAAGTCGTCCAGCAGCTGATAGATGAATACAGCGCAGCTACGCGGCCAGACTACATTTCCTGGGGCACGCAAGAACAGTAAACGGACCTTTTTGTTTTGCACCTCAGTCCCAACAGCACACATGCCTAGCTAGTTAACTGTAACTCAATTCTTGTTCCTTTACTCCCACACACATAAGCCTCTCCTTAATAGACTAATAGACTTATACCGTGTTTCTGTTAGACACTGTTGTACTATACCAAAAAATATAAGTCAACTGGAAAAGTCACAAAGCCAGTTTATATAATAAAACAATCCTTAACTTAATAGTTATTATTAAAGATGGAGTACTTAACTTTGTAACGTTGCTCAAAATAATCTGAAACTTTCTACAGTGTCACCGTTTCGTTCCAATTTTATAAAATACTTTGTGTCCTCAGTTTGAGGTGAAATCTTGCTTATGGCCTTGAATAATGGATAATGAGTCAAACTGTCTGAATGCATTGCATGATAAAAGTAGGTTTTTCTATTTCACATTTCTGGCACAGTGCGTGTACCGTCTGCTGCTGACACATGGCTCATTATATATCGCTGTATGAGACAAACGAGACTGTCAAGTTGAAGTTGGCTCCAGGCCAAAGAAGTGGTGGTAAACATACCTTCTATTTAAATTGATCTTTTACCAGCACTTGACATCTGTAATAAGACGCTGCACAGATGAAGAGGGCTGGATCTCATTCTAACACATCTCTGTGCCTGTAAATATACCTTTGTTGGCTGGTCTGTACTGTCTTTTCTCATTGGACCTGTTTAAAATGATGAATAATAAACACATTGCTTTTTTTTTCTTTTGTTTAATATCAGGATGTTTGGGGGTATTTTGCAGCACCTTCTGAACCAGCTACTGTTTTTAGCCAGAGAAGCGTTGGGGGAGGCAAAAACTTTAGCCTTTTGGAAAAACGTGGTGGAAAACAACTGTTTAACTTCACTAACTGAAACTGGGAAAACAAAACAAAAGGCAAAATATGGTCAAATGTTTAATTACATACAGTATTTATCCTTTTTATTGCACTTCCAAGTTAAAAACAAATAGTGCAATTAACTATACACGCATTACATAAAAAGGTACCATGCAGCATACAAACAGCTTAATGCAAAGCAACATCTTCAATTTAATTTGTTTTCGTGTAGCTCAGAGCTGCCTGCAGCTGCAGTAGAAAGAGCAAAACCTGCTTGTGAGCAGGAGATAGTGAAACGAGGCCGTCCTTGCTGACAGAATCTTAGTTTGAAGGCTTGGTATCGCACGTGGTTTGTGTAGCAGACAGTACTGTATGGCCTAAGATTCCTAGATGTCATCTACTTCTATGAAATAAGGTGTACAACTTATACAAAAGTCTTCAGGATGTGTCATTCAATCTAAAGGGGGGCTCTTCTCTGCTTTAGGATTAGTTTTTATTTTTAAGGAAATACTAAAAAACTTCTTTGGTCCACATGACTTGGCAAACTTTGGCGTTACACGGGTACACAAATTGTGCACACACTGGGGGAGCTACACAGGAGTTACATATTAAAGCAGAACCAAAAACATTTGTGGATCGGGGAAAGCAAAAGCTAGAAGTCAACGCTGGGTCTGCGTTTAAGACAAGAACAACTGTAAAAAAGCAGATGTCCAAATAATACAAAAGCATCAATGGCCAGATTAGAAAGTCTTTGCTTTAAATAAAGGGATAGTTGGGCACTGACACCAATTACTGGGATTTCAAATCAAATTTTAAAATGAAATGTCCAATGTAAAAAAAACATTATTGAACAGAGAAGCACCTGTTATTTTCAGCAGAGCAGAGCTGCATTAGCATAAAAACAAACTTAGGCAAAAGTATCCAATCAGTCAAACGGTTAACCGAGTTCCATGTTGCAGACTTCAGCCAAGACAAGCAGCACAACCGGGGCCAAATCAGAGCATTGGGTGGAAACAATGCACAAACAGCTCCAAAAGCTTTTGGTTTCTGTGAGACACAATTAAACCGCATCCTGGATGTGTCATCCAGGAAATGGTTTTCTGGATGAAACACATACAGCCGTGCACACACACACACGCACATACGCACACACAGGGACAACTGATAATCTCATAAGGAAGAGTCTATATGGCTGTGGCAGCCAAAGTGACTTAGCTGCAGAGTTCAACATCTGGTTCCAGTTCCAAGTTCACATTGCTCACTGCAGCAACAGTTCTAGGTAACGCTTGACTGGGAGCTTGTGAAAACTGAAGAACAAGTCAGCATAAGGGCACAAGCGTGTGTGAGTGTGTGTGTGGTTGTCATTCAGTGTTCCCAACACTATTCCAGCAGTGCATGAGGGACAACAGTCTCGTAGGAAAGGCAGAAATTCAAATACGCTCTTCGCAAAAGTAGTGTTTTCACTGTAAGCCGTGCTTTCACGAGGGGAGTAGCACAGCGTATTGTTGCTCCCCACTCTCCCCCGATGGAGGCCCACACTGATGTCTCACGTTGTCAGGGGTGCGGGTCTGTGCAGGGAGGAGGGCGGCCGCGTGCGGGTCACGGAGGTGCTGGTGCGACGGGACGGGGGCAGGAGCGACCACGCTGGTTCCCGTGGGTTTCTGGACTCACTTGCACAACGGACCCCTCGGCCTCTCGCTCCCTCCCGCCGCCCTCGGCCAGCTCCTCCGGCTGGAAAGCTCTGCGAGGGTTTTATTTTCACGGACGGGGGAGCGAAAACAGCCCCCTCTTTGTTTTGGCTGCTGCGCCGCTCTCCCAGCGGAGGCGGTGCGGGGTCCGGAGGACTGGGCTATGGCCTCTCGGGGGCCATGTGGAGGAAGACGGCGCGGGTGGGTGGGTGCTCGGGCGGGTTCTGTCCAAACGTGGGGCCGCTCTCACACGGGGTGCGAGGGCAGCTCCAGGAGCGTGGGCGTCGGCAGGTGAGGGAAGCCCACCTCTGTGCTGTCTGCGATGGTGACGTCTGCGTTGTCCCCTTTGCCTCGCCGGCGATGGGTGGCACTGAAATACGCATTCATGAGCTGCATGATCTCAGTCAGCTGTGACAGAGACAGGGGGGGGAGACAGAGAGAGAGAGGTCAGAGTGTCCAGCTGGCACAGTCACAGCTGGGAGCAGAAGGGTGATGTCAACCAGCTGCTAGAAGCGCTGGATCCTGCAGGAGCTGATGCTGATGCCCACGTGTGTGCATGCTCCAGCACTTAGACTGATTGAGATTAGCAGCTGCTCTTCAGTTTGTTAATGCACCTCTGTACCAAACCATCACTACAGTGACTACCAGGAGCCACTCTTGCAATGTGCTCTGCTGAAACGGTCTGCGAGCTTCAACCCTGACCTACTCTTAAACGTTAACCGGAACGATCTTGCCCTCGCCCTTCAATCCAGGCCATAGCCACCCCCCCCCAGAAATCTGCTCCCTCTGCTTTGCCTACACAGCAACTCAAAACCATGCAAATTCACGTCAGCAATACGAGGCCTCGCGTCCATAAAAGCAGAAGCCTTTCTGTGTTAGCGCTTCACTTTGCTTCAGCGTCCAATAAAAGCCACTTTTGTGCCTCGCGAGAGATCACATAGGGATTTTTTTGTCCCGTGTGGGAAGATGCAAGAAACTCTGCCCCATGAAAGACGAGATTTGTTCTCTTGTGGGAAAAAAAGGTCTATTTGGAAGCGCATCCAGGTTTCTGAGAAATGTTTTGCCTAATATTTTAATCTGACCACTGCAATAAAACGCACCCCCGGTCAGCATTTAATGCCAGGAAGCTTGACCTTTGTGGCTGGCGTGGGGCAGTTCGAGGGCTCCACATTTAGACGCAATTAATGATTGTTTTTAATGTGGGTCCGAGAGCCTGAGGGAGGCAGGTACCATGAGCAGAAAGCATGCTTCTCTCACTAGGCCACAAGGCCGTGCACTGTGCACAAGCCCAATCCTGATTACAGGACATAAACCGTACCTTGGTGGTTTCAAACAGCAGATCCCGATCCCCAGCTGTTATCTTGAAAGTGTTGCTGTCAGATATGCCATAAGAGCAGATCTGGCCGTAGGGGAAGGACTCCAAGGCCTCTGCTTCTCCCTGCCGATACAGAGACACCGATGTAGACGCCACGCCCAGCCACAGCTTCTGCGAGAAGCTCCCTGTCGAGCTCTGCAGGGAGAAAGACTCGAGTGACTTCAGGAACTGAAGACGCAAGATTTAAAATCTTACAAGGAAGCAACACTCACAATATAAAAGTCCACTTCGTAAAGGGTGCATCCAAAGCCGGACCACTGGCGCGCAATGGCGAGGTAGGCGGCCATGCTGTCCCGGCGACTGTACCCGGCCAGGCCTTTCCAACGCTCCAAGATGGCGCCCATGACGGCGGCCGCCTCCTCCTTCCAGCGGCTGCGCAGACGCAGGTCCTGCTCCGCCTTCTGCTTGCGCGCGGCCGCCGCCGCGGCGTGGCTCCACAGCGGCCCCGCCAGCGGGCAGGGGGGCGGGGCCTGCGGCGCGGCCAGGGCCAGCAGGACGCGGGCCTCCAGCACGTGGGCCGGGAACAGCTCGTCCAGGGGGGGGCACGGCGCGTGCGTGCCGAAGTCCCCCACCAGGCACTGGAGCCGCAGGGCGGCCAAGGCCTGCAGGTCGTCCTCGCAGGCCGGCAGCTGGCCGCGCACCACCATCTCGTGGCACTGTGGGGAATAAGCAGGTACAATGCGTCAGTCCTTCTCACCCCACCCTGTTTTATTTTGTCCTGTAACTCTTTTATGGGCGTCCTCGGGAGAAATGCTCTAATGAAGCCAACGCTGGCTGCCTTTTGCCCTCTCTGCTCTACAGCCAGTGCTCTTAGTCACGCTTTTTATACACACTCTTATTGCAATTACAGCCCACGAGACATCGATGACTGCCAAGTAAAAACATAATAATCCAACGAAATGCGAGGAATGAATCACTGCAGGACAGCGATCTCTATCTCGCGGGCCTCGACCCCCCGCGGGGCCGTGTTCTGCCCCATTACCTGCTCGAAGAGGAAGAGATACTCAATGCTGTCCACTGATATGCCGTCAGCGTCCAGAAGGCAGTAGAGCTTGAAGCACAGCTTCCACTGGGATTTGGTCTCGGCCTCTTTGCTGGAGAAGCTGCGAGGGTTAGAAGCCATTTAGTGACACAACAATGTTTGCCGAGTTTCATGTCGACCGTGGTTCAACGCCGTGAGGACACTCGTCTGCTGGGTTTCGCCCCGTCGCCTCATCCGTTACATCAGCGTCACCTTGGCTTTGCGGTGGTTTCCCACTGGGGCGCTGTGTTTGACCACTATCACTACACAAGGTCGCCTCTTATCAAGGACAGTGGATAACATTCAGCATGGGAGCCGGACATGTTGAGATAAAGAGTCTGGAGAGTGACACATTCCTGGTAGACTAGTGTTTAGTGAGTTGCTAGCGTCTGTCTGTTGGGTTTTATTGTGTCTGACGTCTACGCAGTGTCTGTATTTGTTGGTTTTTCTCCGAACCTGGTCAGGACGTCTGCGATCAGAGCGTTGCCCGCGACCGGCTGCTCCCACAGCGCGTTCTGCTCGTACAGCGCGAACGTGTTGTTGCTCTGGTGCAGGCCGAGCTTCTCCTGGATCCTCCGAACCACCTGACGAGGAGACAAACGCGCAGACGGGTTGTTGGCGGACGTTCAGCGAAATGCCGTTAAGACTTCGGATTCGTCTTAAGCAGAAACACGTGAGGGGAGCTGAACGCTCTGAGAAATGCAGCGCTACTAAATACATTAAAAACAAATGTGCCCGGACCTCATTGGCGGTGGTGTGTGAGCTGATGTAGAGCTGGCAGGAGCCCGGGCCAGGATAATGCACGGTGCACAGCATCTCCTGCCGACTCATCAGCATCTGGATCTCCTCCCACGATGGCACGCACTCCCGACACTTGGTCTTCTGCAAAGCCTCGCTGATGAATGACGCGTAGTTGTCCATTTCGGACTCAGGGTTTTGGCTCTGGACCCTGCGAGGGGAAAGCGAGAGTGTGAGAAAGTGGGATGCGTGTGCGGTCACGCCAGCGCATTCAGAATCGCTGGGTTTCGCCAGCAAAATGAGTGTTCAACACTTAGAATGGAGGAGATGTTAATGCTAGTAATATTAACAGTGACTCCAAGTCTGCAAAGTGTTATGCTGTGATTATGGACTTTACATCATCGCTGTGATTCAGCCGAGTTCTTTATTTTCTTTGGGCTGGCAACGCACGAAAGTCAATGAGGCAAGAAATGGCAAACGTTCTCACTGTAGCTCATAGGGTTCTTAAAATGTTCCACAATTCCTCAAACCTTCAAAAGGAGAGGAAAAGTGCAAAGAAAACATTAAAAGAGGGAACGCACGACACAGGAAAAGCTGTTTCCGCTTCATGTGAACTACAGTGGCCCACAGTGTGTGTGTGTGTGTGTGTGTGTGTGTGTGTGTGTGTGTGTGTGTGTGTGTGTGTGTGTGTGTGTGTGTGTGTGTGTGTGTGTGTTCTAAAAGAGGGGACGACACACACTTCGACTGGACCCTGAAGTCTCACACACTTTACAGATTGTGAAAAGGTGTGAACCGGTAGTGTTATGAGCCCAGTCACGGGGGGAAAGTAGGAAGGGAACGATTATAGTACAGGGTTCTGTTCGAGGCAAACAATAGGACCTGGGACCGTTCGAGCAGAATCCAGCGGCATCTCATTCCTACAGATGCCTCGCTCTCATAACTGTACGGCCACAGGGTGGGATTTGTCCTGCTGAAACATAATTAGGAATGTTCCACTGAGTCTCTGTGATCCTTGCTATACTCTCCCTCTCTCACCCCTCTTTGCCCCCCCCCCCCTTCTGTGCCTTTCTTTCTTCTGGCCTACTCTCCCTGACAGCAGACATTCCCTGGGGGTTTCTCAGGGCACTGGGAGAGAGTGGAGGAGGGTTTCTGGGCCCACTGCCCGGCTCCAGTCTTGGCCCTGCCCGGCTGCAACCGCAGCACTGATTCATGGAGTGAGAGAGTGCGTGAGAGCGCCGGGCGAGCTGTATCAAAACACGCTGGCGAGCGAGCGAGCGCCGCGGCGTTATTATGATTCGCCGTCGCATGCGACGGCTCCATTAGCTGCAGGGTGATCCCCAGTGCAAAAACACAGACGGAGAGCGGGTCGACGGGCGCGACAGACGCTAGGCAGAGAATCTGGAGCAGGAGACTGGCGCGGTTATTAGCTCAGGTTTGCGTGCTGCTAATTCGGAACTGCAAATCCAGCCCTAAAACACCGGATCTGTCCAGGGCGGCGCGCTAACAATGCGAAGGCGTGTGACGCTACTATATCTAAACCGGTGGTCACCGACGTCGGCGCCTGCTTCTTGTTTGCCGTCTACACCACAGGTTCTCACTGTTTGCGCGCGCCGCTTAGTCACCTTCGTCTGTCAGATCGACCTTTGACCCCGCCGCATTGTTAAAGTAGAAGGCGCCCCTTTCCGAGGCCTCACCTCTTGAGGTGGAACCTCAAGTACTTCAGCACCGTTGACCCGGGCAGGAAGGTGCAGCTCATGCAGGTGAGCAGCTGCCAGTAGCGGAGGCGCGCGGCGGTGCACGGCGCCGGCGCGTGGCTGGTCTGCTTCACCAGCTGGCAGTAGACCTCGTCGCGGAGCGGCCGCAGGTCCAGGCAGGTCTGCAGCACGCCCTGTATGATGGCGACCGGCTCCCACGCCGACTCCAGCTGCTGCAGGCAGTTGAAGAGCCTCACGGCCTCCTCGCGCACCGAGCCGTAGCCTTTGCCGCTGTGATCTGTGGAGGAGCGGAGCAGAGCTGAGGTGTCGGTGTCATTACTTCCCGCTGTATGAGGTTTACGCCTCCCCCACTTACATGTGTGCTCCAGGCTGCCGTAGGGGAAGGGCAGCAGAGGGGCGTACAGGGGGCCCTGGGTGTACTTCAGTATGGGGTTGTGCTGATAGATGTTCTCCACCTCCTCGGGGTTGAACTTGTTCTCCTAAAGCACACGTGCGTGTAAGAAACGGGACCATTCAACAAACTTCAATGTGCAATCGCTATGCCAGCAGGAAACCCCCACGGCGAGGCAGCGGGGGGGGTGATTGTCTGTCAGGAGGGGGTGACCGGGGTCAACCATCCAGCTCTGGCAACTTTCAAGACAGCAGGAAGGTCAAGTGATGACCCAGCGAGGCGCGCTAGCACGGCCGACACATTATCTTTTAGCCGCCGGTGTCAGTGGGTTTAGCGTGCGTGCGCTTGCGTGGAGCGATGGCCTCCAGCGCCGCAGATGGCTTCCAGGCTACTGCCCTCCAGCACCTGTTGCTCATTAGTAACTTTGCCACCGCTCTGGCTCTCCTCTGACTCTGTGAGCCCCCCCACCAGTACTGACTGGTCTCCCGCTCCTTAGTGGGGCAAAGTTGACAGATTCCTCTCAAGACGTTGGGTCCACGCTGGTGACAGGCTTCTCCGTTTCAGTGAAATCCAGCACCGCAGCATCCCGGATGATGGTCACGAACTGTACGCGCATGATTAGGGTCCACAGGTGGTCCCATCCCCTTTGGCCTTCGCCGCCCGACACGTGCGGCCCTCGGCATGCTGGGAAGGCCTTGCTACGAACTGAATATGAGACCGAGCCCACTGTCGGATCAGTACAGTAGATGTGAAGCCAGTTACTTGTGGATGAGGACATGTGGATGTCGGTAATGACCCTGATTCCTGTATTTTACTCCCACGGACAGCAACAGCGGGTCTAGTGGAACTTCAAGAACTGTAACATGTGGCAGATTTATGACAGACTATTCTCTTTCATGTACCCCCCCCCCTCCTGCAGGGTCAAGGCTAAAAGTGCCTTTTCTCCCGTTGTGGCTAGAACATAAATCTATGCTTTAAAGATAACCGAGCAGCTCTGTTCACACAAAGCCTCGTCTGTTCCCCCCCCACCACCACCTCCACCACCTCCTCTCTCTCTCATTTGTTGAATCTTAATCCCACAATTGCATGAGGGGAAAATACCTCTCCTGCCGGAAAAAGTGTGCCTGTTTATAAAGGTAAGCGAGAGTGTGCCGACCAGTCAAGGGGAAAATCCAAAACAAAGAATTAGAAACACTTTAAAAGCACCCCCCCGTTTCTTCCCCCCATCGTTTTCTCCAAAATACAAGATCGGCCCCTCCCGTCGCAGCAGACAGGGGCAGACGGAGGCAAGCAGATTAACCACTTTCTTTGAGATTAGAGACTCTCGTTGGGAGATTACAGAGGCGAGAGGCCAGGCACAGGACTGCTTATCTGGCTCCGCTGCCTCTCACTGAGCCCTCCTCCATCTGCCAAAAGTGCCCCATCTCCTCAGCCCAGGGGTAGACTGATGCAAGATGAGTCATCCGTCTGCTCAATGAGATTCCAGCACGATATGTTCTCTAGCAACCCCTGGTCTAAAAATATGGCTGCCCTTTATAAACGGGCCTCCTTTAAATGGGAGCAGAAACCCAAAAAGCGAAATTTCCCCGAACACCTTTATCTTTAACGGGTTGTTCTGCTTCAGGAATGTTAAGTTGTGTCTCGGTGTGGCAAGGGAAGATGAGGTCATATCAAAAGAGGAAGGCAAGCAGAGGAACCCTTGAACTCTTGGGCCAATGTTCCCATCTGGTTTCTGTGGTAACAATACAGTGCGTGCAGCCTGGCAGCGGTTTGTGTTATCGCAGGTAGACCCGGTGTCTGGGACCCACCTCGATGTCTCGAATCAGGAGCTGTGTCGGCGTTTCCACCGGAGCTTTGGTATCGATGATCTTCTGGATGGCGCACGCCCAGTGCACGGCCTCGTTGAAGTGCTTGGAGTACAGCTTGTAGCAGTGCTTGCGCCCGTACACCGTGATGCTCCAGTAGCCTGAAAGGACACGTGTTACAGGACTTATTCAGAAGTCAACCTGAATGCATGCAAATGGGGAACAGACGAGCGCAATGGTCACTGCAAGGGACTTCCCGCGTGGTTGACGAGAGTCCCGTATCCCTCTAACTTCCTCTGTTGGTTTCACTGAGGACCGGCGTAGCCTCAGACCACGCCAAAGCCAAACAAGGACAAGTTATTGCGGAGATGAGCTAGGAAACGAGTGTCAAACCCCTCAGCGAGTCTGCTCTTGGACTAAAAGGTGGGATTCCCACTATCAGACACAGCCCAGGCAGCCTGGTTGGATCTGCAGCCCCGTGGCTGATGTCAGGCTTTCCTGTTACGTGACTCGAGGCTACGTGCTGCTCCGTTTCTGTTTCGGGTGCAGTGCAAAGCCAAAAGGACAAGGTTGTATAACTGGGCTTACGCCACTGCTCACGTCCAACTTGACCTGGTTCAACAAGTGTGTTGCACATTAAAAGGAACTAACATGGTGACCAGAAAATGCACAGAGGAAGTCAATAGTTTGTGCAACAGTTGGCTTAGTAGAAAATCTAGAAAAGTCCCCCAAGTTAGTAAGAACTACAGTATGCTTGGGTTCTGTAGAATGAGTTGGAGATTTTCAGTGGTTTGGTGAAACCATAATTCTCTGTACTGATTGACAGACAGAGGCTGCGACATGTTTAAGAACGCTAACAAAAATCCAAGTCATCTTCTGTCTTTTCCCGCACAATTGAATACTTTTCTTTATGCTTCTGCCGAAGATGCTTCTGTTGAAGTTTCAAATGTGAGGTTGTGGAAATAAACGCCAGCCATGGACTGGACCAAATGTAGCCGGGGCTTCCCAGACTTGCTCAGCGTTGCAGCGCCCATGGGAAGGGAAAGGGGACCACAGGACGTCACGAACACCAAAAAAACCCAGAACAACTTCCTAGGAATTTTAGAAAACGTTTGGTCGCTCTAACTGGAACTAGCGCAGGTTTTTACCGGACTTATGCGTCAGCAATGCAGCTATGACAGCACTGCTCACCTGTTTCCTTGAATGTTTGCTTGTCTGGCCAGATGACGGAGCAGAGATTGGTGAGGACCAGAGTTCCCAGTCTGCGGGCTCCTTTCTCCGGTCCGGTGTAGTAGTCGAGGGAGTCCTGGCTGAGCACGAACCAGTAGCGGCGCTGCTTGATCCAGGTTCCGCGCACCTCCCGCAGCAGCCACCCTTTGAATAAGAAACGGGTCACACGATGACTCAGCTTCAAAACAATTACAGGTTTATGCTATCAAACAAAAACAACTACACACTCAAGTCCATTGAGCCTCTTAGCCAGTGCCGCCTCACCATGTATTCACTCAGACTACAGCATGTAATTGTCCATAAAGTTTGAGGTAGTCTGTATGTGACTGCCTCGCTGGGGTTAATAGCAGGGGATAAAAATATAGCCGGTTAATGGCACAGGCAATAAAGTCTGCATGCAGTCGACATAATTACCACTTAAGAGGTTGACAGAGGGACGAATGAAGGGAGAAAGAAAGTGAAAGGCGCTGGAACAGAGCGACGGTCCGAGGCCGAGGGTGCAACACAGTTGTGGCTTCAGGCAGGACGTGGGAACGCCTGCTGATCCTACCGGGCCGAGCTGTGTCCTCCCCCGGGGGTTGGGAAAGACGAGGTCGGCTGTTTCCAAACAGCGGCGAACCTCCTCTGCACTCGAAGCAATGTGGGCAATCTGTTCCTAATAAATATGTATTCCCAGAATAAATAAATAAACCTGTTTGCCAAAAAAGTTTCCAGATGGAGCGGGGCGGATGAGCGAGCGCGGCCGGCGGGTCAGAGTTCACTCAGAGGGCTGGTGGGCGGGTTTGGGGCACAGCAGGACACCTGGACTGGCGCTAGACTGGGAGGGACCATGTGAGGGAGCATGGGGCTGCTTTAAAAAGGGACAATTAGCCCAATATACCTTCAGCTTCCCATCCCGGGAACGCGGCACTGACGCCACGCCGGCATCGCGGCTTCCTGTGCGGTTAGCAAGCTGCGCGCCACCTGCCAGCCAGCGCTCGGCCCGCTCTCGCTCAACGCCGGCTTTCATCCGCCCCGTTCCTCCTCTCTCCCTGCCTTTGTCTTTTTGCTTCAGAGCCCATTTTCCCAAGCGGCGCGACGCTTCCACCGCCTCGCTGCGACTCCGAAATAAAAAATGAAAGACAGAGGAGGGGGCGGACGCTCTGCCTCTCCGGCTGTTTCCTGTTTCGGAGAGCTTCTATATGATATAAGTGGCAGGTTTGAACTCACCATAAACCCACCCAATATAGCCCAAAGTAAAACACCCTGGTGGTACTTAACACCACATCACAGGGGGCAGGATCAAAACCAGATAAATAAAAACCATGAGGTAAGTCGGGCTGAGCGTGCTGAATAGACTGGATGTCTATCAAACAAGATGACTGGGCAAGAGACACAGCTGCTACCTTGACGCCTATCTCTCAGGCACAGGACACCCCACATCTGCATTTGTTTTTGTACCCCTTTAAACAGTGCGATAAGGAGAAGACAGAACCAGAGACAAGGAGCAGTGCTGCGATCTCCTGTGCAGCCCTCGCATGGACCTCCATCTGGATCCCATCTCTCTAGTCTGCTAATGTCTCCCGTGGGGGCCACAGCCCGCCCTTAATTTGTTTCATTCGTGACCTTTGACCTGCCAACACCCTGCCCCCACGAACTCAGATTGAGAAAACTGTTTTTCCCGGAGGATTTCCATCTCTCTACTGAAAGCCTCTTGTTACACTCCAAGCGCTGGATCTTTATTGCCCAGATTTTGAAATGACGCCAGGCCGCGAGTAAAAGGCAGCTCCGGACGTCGCATTGGCCGCTTTGGGGGCCAATGAGAAGCCCCGCATCATGTGCACACTGAGCTCTTCATTGGAGGAGTAAATCAACAACAGTATGTCAATAAAACCACGTCGACATCTCTATCTGTCAGCGCTTCATCAGTTCTACTATTCATCCTCCACTCATCAGTCTATATCTGCACTGTTGGTGGCCTATTTTAGATGCTGGGGCAATGCTTGCCCCGTGTAGCCTGAGGATGCCCTGGAAAAAAAAAAAAGGTTTCAAAGGCCCTAATGCAGTGACCCCTGAACACATACTCTTGTGCAGTAGTACAGAGAGAGACATATGAGGGATTAGCCAGCACCCTGAGGTGTCCTACAGTCTTCAAGGATGGGGGTGCGGTGCTCAAGCTGAAATCAAAGTGACCATATAGTCAGTGGCCCAAAGGAAAAGAGCCGTTCTTTGTTTGGGAGGGAAAGCAACTCCAACAGTAAGACAGAAGCAGCCAGGGAGGGGGCGCGGGCCAGAGGCGCATGGTAACTGCTGTCAGAATTAGGCAATCAGACTGTCGCCTGTCCAAACAGGACGTAACTTATCCAAGCGCTGGCATTTTCCTGCTCCCTTCAGTAGGAGAGCGGAGAGGGTGGGGGGTGGGGGGGGGGGGCGAAAAAAAAAAGAAAATCATACTGAAATATCTTATGAGATCATTACTCAAAAGCATCGGACATGCCGGTAGCTATTCTTACATGAACGCAGCGAGTGGGGGCGGGGAGCAGCTGTGGTCCACATGTGGTCAGAGAGGGGCTGGCTACATGGCGACAGCACAGCATGGAGCTGCGACAGTGCTTATTAGAAGACAGTTTAGGTAATAAAAGACACAGTGTGTCTAATGAGACAAACAGCAGCAGCACAGCCCTGCAAGGACTTCATTTAATATCAGAGGTACAAGATGAGGCTCCAAGTAAAGATGATTGTCCAGCAGCAATAATAAAGTGATTAAGTCTGTAAAGTTTGTATTTGTTTAAGAAACTGGAACCAGTAACATGAGAGGATTTCCCTCCACACATATAGAGTTTTCTAATTGAATAATCAATCCAGTGTTTTAGAAGCATGACAATCAACGCTACAGCTGAGCACAACAGCTGGATGCATCGGTGCAAAGCATTAGAGGTTAGAACTGGCTCGCAGGTTCCTACGACGGTCCCACTCACCTTTGACCAGCAGCTCCGGCTCGTCCTCCAGGCCCATCTTGGCTTTCTCCATGATCAGACTCTTCATCTCGTCGGACACGTCGGGGACCGCGTGCCTGCGCGAGAACGACAACGTGAAGGTCTGCTCCTCTCTCTCTAGACTGGAAGTCTTCAAGTCGGGCCTGAGCCGACGTCCACGCCCCCCACACCCCGACCCCCCGCTCCAGCCTCCTGTGTGACACCATGCCAACTACAGATACTCCTAGTTGGGGGGTGACATGTTGGGGGGGTGGGGGGTTGACTGGAAGGTTTTCCGTGAATATGCGTCTCCCCAGTTGCCCCCCCCCGCCACCGCGGACGGCTCGTCTCCCTTTTATCACTTCGACCGGCGAGTCGAGCGGGCGACTGAAAATAAACGTGACAGAGAGACGCCGGCCGGACTCGCAGCCAGCCAGCGCTCGTCAGGCCGAGCAGTTCAAGAGGTCACAGACTGGGATAGTTAAAGATCAAAAACATCTGTAAATCAGCCGACCGCTGTTCTTTCGCTCTCTGTCCCCTTTAATGCCTCACAATTATTCCCTTCTAGCGAAAACATCATTTGATCCGGCCAAATTCGGACTTTGTACACATTATCTCAAGCCAGAACTTGAAGCTTTTATCTCTCCCTCTCTTTATTTTTCTAATCACTTGTTTATCTTCCCTGTTTCCTTGGTCTAAGTATCATGTAAACCAAGGTGACGAACCCTTAGCTCCTTCCTGCATCCTCCTCTGCATCATGTCTCAGCAAGTGAATCGAGCCCATCCCCCCAGAGATATTTGCCCTCCGGTCACAGACTCCTTCGCCAGCAGATTTATGTCGCTATTGATCCGATAGTCCGGAAGGTTCCTCCTCACGGAAGGCAGCGATAATCAATAAGTCTGAATATAATCCCCTCTGCTTTGTCTCATCTTACATCAGGGGAGAGGCCACGTTTTTAAGTGCACACTGGCCTGAACCTGTCTGCAACACTATTATCCATACACTAAGTGATTGGCATTTCTAATTCAAGCTTCACACACACTCACTCGGACGCCTGGAAATTCTATACGCCAGGGCCGTTCCAGGGCATCATCACAAAGCAGAGGTGAGAAGGACAGAGTCCGAAACCCGTCACGTTACACCCAGACGCTCAGGCCGTTCCACTAAGCCTGCGGAGGCCCCGCATCCACGGAGCCCACTAAAAGGCATTAAAATAAACACAGAAATGTGAGGACACCTCTTATTTGAGGTCGTTAATAACTCCCGCTACATAACGGAGACATGCATGCAGACGGGCCGTTAGCTGATACGCTGCCCGAATGGGAACAGGATTAGATCTATAGTAGAGAATATAGACTGCTGTGCACGGCGGGGGGTGTTTATGCTCAACAGCTTGGACTATTGTTTGCAAATGACTGCATCCAAAATGTCAAGAACAGTACGAAAAGGTTATAAATAGTTAATAAATCTCAATTTAATATCTGATATTTTAGAATATTAAATCTTTAACATACGAATCACAAGTGTAGGCAACAGTTGTTCTTCTCTTCCCGTAACTGAAAAAGTCTCATGTTTAATCAAAGGACTTTTGTTAGTACCTCTTCCAAATGGGACCAGAACAAAGGTCCAAACCCGGATTCTGACCTTTAGCAGGACAAACTAGCTTGACCTTCAATTTCAATGGTGGTTTAGCTAAATCAGTATAAGCATTGTGTCCAAATAGTGGCTGACGTCCAGATTTCTCCTTCGAGACCAGGCCGGCGTCAAGTGCCACGACGAGATTCCTAAAATCTATTTCTCATCATTTAATGGCGACTTCGTGAACGTGTGATGACACGTTTACCAACAGCCCACTGCGGCCCGCAGCCACCGAGAAGCAGCCCGCTTCCTGCGCTGAACGCAAACACTCTTTGATTTGGACACTTTAACACGCGACATGATTCAATCCAACTTGTTTTCCAGTCACATTACAGTCTAAAGTGTAACGGTATAAAATATGCCTGACAAGTAAACTAAATGTTGTACAGTTTGTGGTAAATATTTGGAGGTTGCTGATGTGGGGGCTCTGGCTCTCCACAGCTGTGCAGCAGCCATACAACCCCCCTCCCCCCAACGCTCCCGCCCCCACATTCCCAGAAGTCCCACCAGAGGCCGTGACGATGAGGCCTTTAGTGGGTGACTTCCTGTGGCGTGCAGGAAACAATTTGACATGGGGATTAGACAGCACGGAGAACAGAGCAGGGGGAACATCCACAGACGGCGCTCCCCTCCCCGCGTCTGCCTCTCATCAGCATCAGCAGCGCGGAGGCCGAAAAAAAAAAAAAAAAAAAACGATGGAGCCGACGGACTCGTCCCGCTCCGAACGAACGCTGGCTGCTCCGTGACGTGACACGTCGCTGCGTTTGCCTGAAAAGGGAAAGGCGCAGCGCCGGGAACAGGAAAAACACCCTCAGAGTCATTTGTTTATGCAATTTAAGAAAATATGAGCAGCGCTAGCAGCGAGAGGTAGCACATGAAAAACATGCTGGCGGTCCCACAAAGTAGACGTCAAAGAAAGATGAAACCGGTTTCTAAAAAGGATCAAAAAGATCCATAAAGTACGAATTACAACCAATTTTACTACTGTAAACAGCATTAATATTATTAATAACTTTTACTAGTTTATGTTGAATCTGAAAAACCCTACTTACTTACTGCAGTAACGATTAAACAACATTAACATTTATATAAAATCAGAATCAGACGTGTCTTCAGTTAAAGCGAGCTAATCTGTGTTCAGGTTCAGACTTCCACAGAATAAAAGGAGGTCACCAAACTCCATGTACGAGGGTGTGACGCCCCACCCAAACAGGTGCAACAAAACTGTCAGGAGGCCCCAGGAGTTGTTCATCAAGTTCTTTAATGGGCCTGTGTCACTTTGAGGTCAGGAGTCAGTGTGTGTGTGTGTGTGTGTGTGTGTGTGTGTGTATTCTTTTCCTACGTGAGGAAGAATCGATTTTAAAACCAATGTGCTAGAAATTATCCAGGATTCCTGTTCTGTGAATGCAACATCACTACCTAGTCATTGCATTGGCCCCTGAAGCTGAGTATGTGTGGGTTAATAACTATGTGGTGTACAAGGTATTGCAGACTTTTTCCCACCGTCTATGAATCGCTGGGCAGCAGACGCACCAGAATGTTGAAAATGAGCAACAGTGTGGGAAAAAAACGCTTACATCAGCATCTGTTCGCACTTATCACCAGGAGATCCTGACAGTGACCAAAGCCCCCAACTATGCAGGCATCAACAATTCAGTGGCAAAATACTGCAAATCATGAATTACGACCATTAAGTAACATATAATATAAACACCATTAATTGACTGATTGAGGGTTTTTGTGTTTGCTTTGAATTGAACAAATAGACTAAATTATACTCTGGCAGAGTTGGATTATGTGACTAATTTCCTGTCATCAGATGTTGGTGAAGGCCACACTGTCTAAAGCACAAAGTTAAAGCTAAACTAAATAGGGTCATTGTATTGTCTGTAGTCCCTTTATGGTGACAAATTCCCCCAAGTATCAGCAGAACAATGGGTTGATTAGTTAGTGATGGTTTGTCTGGTCGTAGCTGCTGGACCGTCATGTAATTGATTTCGGTTCAGGGTCCAATCAAAAACGCCAAGAGTCTAATTAAAGGCAGAAAAGCAGCGTCCTTGCTCCTGGGCTCGGATGACCGCAGTGGAAATGGTGGAGACATAGAAACGGGTCGCTCTCACCGCAAGAACCTACCCGGTTACAAAGCTGACCCCTGGACGGATGTGTCACTGAAATACTTGGAGCTTTATCTGATGAAAAGCCCAGATGGGTTTAGAACAACCTTCGAGCGTATGACCTCAAACTAGCCGCCTTCGCTGCTGATGACCCGCTCCCGTGCTGCGCAGACAGGACAGCTGCAAATCAATGAAACATCTGAGCCGGCACCAAGGCTAAACAGCATTATCTGAGACCAGCCTCCGTAAAGTGGGTCATAATGTAGCACTAAATAAACACAGTTTCTCTTTGTAGAAGTCCAACTCTCTCTCGCTCTACAGACCCCACCCCCTCCCCCACAGTGCTGTGCATGGGCTGGCTGCAGGAGCCTCTGGCTGAAGCTGGGCTGGTGGGAAAATGGGAATGTGGTGATTAAGACTGGGCCTATATGACCTTCCAGCTAAAAATACGCTGTTTATTCAAGACCACTGCCAAGAAGCTCTGGACTAGGCAGAGGGGAGGGGGAAAACTTTGAGAAAGTAGGGAAAGGTGTGTGTGTGTGTGTGTGTGTGTGTGTGTGTGTGTGTGTGTGTGTGTGTGTGTGTGTGTGTGTGTGTGTGTGTGTGTGTGTGTGTGTGTGAGAGACAGGAAGTAAGTGACTGAAAGAGATTGTGTTGCTCAGCAAAAAGATATTATGATACAGAGCTTTTTCCCCTTCTTAAAGTTGTCACTGTCATATTGAAACGCGTACAGTGTCCACTGGGGCTGTGATGGTTGGACGGTTGACAGACAAGCCGACGGACACTCACACAGGCCCTTAGCAGGGGCCCACTCCTAAAGCGTCTCATGCACAAACCTGCATGCTGCCCCATAGTGAAAAGCATTCTGAAAGCGAGACCCGCCGAGCGACGGCTGCCTTGAAAACCTGGAAAAACGCAGACGTCCTCAAGTGCCCACTTGTCGCTCGGTACAGCTCGTACCCTGCTGTGCCTCGCCCCAGCAGCGGGAGAGGGGACCTCGCAGTGAAAGTGGAATGAATAAATAGTGACGGTGATGTAAGACAGATCTGAGGGCAGTAGGAAAGAGAGCGGGCTTCACTTGGCACTGAGAGAGAGAGAGAGAGAGAGAGACACACACACACACACACACACACACACACACACACACACACACACACACACACACACACACACACACACACACACACACACACACACACACACACACACACACACACACACACACACACACACACACACACACACTTCAGGACAGTTGATGTGCTAAATGATTAATAAAGATAATACCGTGCATGTGTCCTGCAGCATGCTAGTGTAATGTGTACGCAATTAGAAGACACACAACATATAAAACTCAAGTCTGGAGGACTCCTGCAATGGTGCACACTCAGATGTGTGTGCGTCTGGTGCCAGTGTGTTTAAACAAAGGCGGGTTTATCTGCCTCTCTAACCACATCAGGCTCTGCTGCGTGACAAACTCTCGGAGCACTACCGCGTTAACCTCCGTCTGCCACAGAAAACAAAGATCCCCCATATTCATCACCCTCACATCTTAGCCGACATTTAACTAATGCTCGGGATTAACGTCTCCATCTGGGCTGATTAATTCAATAGGTCGGCAACGCAGAGCATAGATCGGCCTGATGATGATGGGATGATGGGACTTATCGGGACCTACACTGTAGCCGGGCCTCCCTGCAGCTGAACTGGCCAGGTAATGAAGCAGCAAGCTCACGAAGCGATGATTGCAGAGAGGCATTTAACACACTCCCTTCAGAGTCACTTTATTATGCCATGTGGCCTCGGGCACACACACACACACACACACACACACACACACACACACACACACACACACACACACACACACACACACACACACACACACACACACACACACGAGCCACACCTTTTCTGGGTGTGCTGCTGAGGTAGGACTGAGTCACCAAGTCCAGCCAGTCAACCTCGCTTTACTTCCTCCTTTCCCCTCGCGCCTCAACAGACGGCACGTCCTGTACGAGCACGCTCCCAGAATGGACGCGGACCCTCTTATTTGCATCTGGATCTTCCGATAGTCCTGCACGCTGGGCGCGACGTGACTCACAGCCCGCTGTCTCCACATGAGCAGTGGAGATTGATGGGTGCAGGGATGATAAGGCGTGAGTGAAGCAGAGCACGCTCACTTTTAAAGCACATGATCATTCAAATTTAGATTTCTATGAGTCGCACAGTGACTCTCAGTAACTGACCCCTCAGCGGTTTCACCCTCTGGCCTTGTAACTAGCAAATTGATTAGATTTAGTGGGACTTGAATAAAGTTAGCCAGATATACAGCTGTGATTGGGCACAATTATCTAGGTTGAAAACGCTTCACTGGCCATAAATAAGAGCTGAGGCAACATTTGATGGGAAAAAAGTCATAAGACTTAGTGAAAAAACATGACCGTTGAAAGCACCACAATCATTTATTGATGCCAGATGATCTGTACATGTACATGTGACTGTACCTTCTGCATTGTGTGCATATGGGGACAGGCACATGTGCTGGGGAAGCATGTGAGAGGCCCATGAGACACAGGACATATATTACAGAGGAAGTGAGAAAATCAAGTGATTGGGCCTGTACATTCTCACAGACCTGCCTGAGGATAAATACAGAAATGCCCAGCACTCAGAGGAAGTACACGAGTGAAAAAGGAACCAATGCTTCCTAAAATTTTGGGGACGGGGAAAGAAAAAAAAAAAAAAAATCGATGTCTCTCTCCTTACCCGTTTGTTCCATTGGCTGTGTGAGCTGGTTGAGAAACAGTCACCTCCGTTGGACTCTGTCAACAGAAGAAAGAGGATAGGGTAAACAGATGATAATGCAACACTTAGCGCTAGTCTGTCCCCAGGACTGGTCCGCAGGCCGGAGAGATCGCTCAGCAGCTTGCCTTCAGTGGGCATGTTACATTGGAGCACGCAGCCGTTCCTGGCAGCCCCAGCACATAGCTGCTCTGTTCCTGTAATGCTTGGCTTTCACTTGCAAGGGGTGAGCTGGTGGGGAGAAATATGGCATGCAAAACGGCCTCATTTAATATAGTAGTGGGGGAACAGAGGAATCTTTTGTGCCGGAGCATGTGCATCCCGACCCAGACTCGCGCTCCGCACTTTTTCCTGAGAAGGCTGTTAACCTAAAAGCAACCTTGATCCTGGACGTTGCACTCATAATGGGAACAGCTGCGTTCCTCCTTTAATCCATATTCATTTTACAAGTTGCTGGTAAATGCTGTTAGCTCATTGGGGAGAAGGGAGTGGGGCACGGAACCCTGTGGGCCGTTTAAAACAGCACCTTGTATAGTGAAACATGTGCACTAATGATGACCGGCCAATGAACACAGCCAGATCTTAATTACTCTAAAGGTCAGCAAAGTTATCTTTACAGCAAGTCAGCTCCTCATATCACATTCCCTCATTCTTGAATGGGATCAGTTGGTATATGTACGATATTGCTCCTGGTTGACAAGCAGAACGATGGGAGTGGACGCTTCCTTGCATTGGCACTCTGGCCCCTGGATTCCCGACCTGACCTTGGAAATCCCCATGACACATCGCTGTGCCTGTGCGCAATATAGACCCATTCCTCGGTGAGCAGGGCGGCGATGTGTGTCCCCGCGGCCGGACTTGTTGTCTCTGTGGGCCACAGCCTTGAGCCAGCACCTGTGGCCCAGCTCAGGGGTGGTGGCCTACCTGAAACATTATCCAGGTCAGCCCTGGGCCCCCTCACGGTTCACGCCACACTTTACTACTAGGCAAACTAGCCTAAGTATAGCCCTTGCCCTGCAAAAACAGTCCACTGCTTCTTTTTGGATGGCTCAAAATAACAAAGAAAACATGAACTGTAAACGTATAGGCCGGTGCGGAAGCCGTGTTATATTTACATTTGGAGGCAAACGGGGGAAAAATGGGAGCGTGGATAATGAGATCTGATTAATATTTAACTCAAGGAGAGGCACTGTAAAGGCCAAACCAGCAGAGAAAGAACAGGTGAACAGTGTCAGGGTGTGGACGGTCACTTCCCACCACGGCCTGTTCACTATGAATGATTCAGTCAGGCCAAAAAAGAAAGACTCAGACAGCCTGCCTCGACTGAAAACGACAAACCAATACAAGTCACATCAAAAATTACAAAGCTGAAAATCCCTGACATGACGAGTAAACATCAATGCACCAATGAGTCATGGCGATCGGGTTAAAATATTTTGAGGAATTCCCCACAAAGCGTGACGATTTACGGGAAAACAGCTCCTCAATGGCGCTAATGGGTTGTGGGATGAGGAAGAAGGATAGCGTGCAGTGCAGCGTCCTGGCAAAAGCTCCCCCTTTGGACAGGCAGGGGATGAATCATTCCAGACCGGAGAGGAGAATGCAGGGAAAGAAGTCGTGATGTGTTCGTTCCATGGCTGACTTCCGCTCTCGCTTTTCCCTCTGTCTATGCTCGCTCTCTCTCCCTTCAGCTCTCCTGGGAGGCTGAGTAACTAGGAGGAAATGCTTTGGCTCAGCCAGTGTCGGCCTGAAGACCAGATGTGTGGCCTGGAGGTGGTGAGGCGGAGATGCAACGGAAACCAAATATAAACCGGCGTACCATGACACCTTTGAAGACAGAGGGCAGCAGTGGCGGCGAACGGGACCCGCTGCTCGTAGCAGGCCGGGCAACAGGACGCGCTGCGGTTCAGAACTGCGTCGGGCCGAGGAGGTGGCGCTCCGCTGGCGAACGCGACTTCACGTTGCATCCAAGTTGAATAAAGTTGCAGTAGGAAACATGGAAAGAAGAGAGAATGACGGATGTGCTGTCCTATAATTAGTGCTCTGCTGTCCCTACACTGGAGGCATTCAGCTCGGGGTGACTGTTTGGGCAGCTGTTGCAGAGCAGTTTCTTTGAATTAGGCCTGTAAACACGGAGGGAAAGCGCTCGGCGCTCCTAAGTGCTAAGCCTACACAGGCGTCAGCACTGACTCACGATTCCAACCTCAGGCGAAACAGTTTTGGCGGGGAACAGTGTCACATATGACTTAAGTCCTGTGGATGCTACACATCATGGTACATCCTCTGGCAACATGTGGGGAAATGTGGGGAGGATTATGGTGAAGGCGATGGATGATTTAAGCAAGGGAGACTCCAGATCTGTGGGCTACTGTGGTCATCCCTGGCAGACGGACAGAGGCCTGCTAAATGGGGTATTTCTGGATTAGGAAGCCCTGCAAACTCACATATACACCCAGGGAGGTCTGACCGGCTATGGTAAAATGTGGTATCAAAGCTCTGGACAGATTGGAGCTTTCTGGGTAAATGACCGAACTTCCCTGGGAATGATTCTAGAGTGTAATCATGTCCATAGCCCAAGGTGTCGACCAAGAATCACTGACCCAGTTAGCCAGGCCTGGGTCAACTGATAATATCTGTAACACAGATCAGGAGCAAATGGCCTTTGTGGAAGTCAAATATTTACCTGCCAGCATCAAGATATCAATACGCTCAACATACGTTGGAGAATTTAGCACAACCAAAGAAGCAGCTCACTTACTGGCTTGCTTAAACGCGGCCAGTTGAAGAATTCAATAAAGTGATTCCTCGCATTAAGTAAGTAATCCGATTACCTGAACAGGCCCAAACCACAAGATTAATTAAGGCGAAACGGCTCCAAGGGGAAATCTATTAGTCATAATAATAGAGGCAGACTATTTGTTTTTATGGCTGGGAGCAAGTCAATATATATTTATGAACATTCATGACCGAGAAATCAATGTAGTGGTTCCTTCTTTAGAATAAAAAGCTAGACACCGAGTTCACTGAGCTTGGCTTGGCACATCAGTGTTTCCAAACTAAGAGACAATGTCCTACATCCTAAACACTATCTGCTCACGCATGTGTTCAAGTTTATCAACAATGAGATACATAAAAGTAACGCTGGGCTTCGTTTACGACAGTAAGAAAATAAGGTTGTCGACATCGGCCACCCTTTACGTTCTGTATATGAGCTATCTTTCAGAGGGCGTTGAAGTAGGCCAGAGCACAAACCCTCAATCAAGGTCATCTTGCAGAATCTCTCCATGTCCAAAAATACATCTGCACTTCAATAAACCAAAAGTAAACCCATCCACAGGAAGACAATGCTGTGCACGGAACCATACTGCAGGCTGTAATTTAATAAGCGTTCTGAGCGAGTCACAGAAAGGGGGAAGCCTCTACTGGTACATGCTGCAAGGATCTTGTTCCAATAGTGAATATGAAGCACGGTTGTGTTCCTGTGACCACCGGTGCGCAGGCAGATGGTACATTATGGCCAAGGCAGGGATGTTTGCCTAGGAAAATAGTGCAACACCTCCCGGCCTACCCCTGAGCAACAGATGCTGCTCTGATGCGATACCTGCTAGAACCGAACGTCTGTCGAGCTCGTACCTCTGTGCAACATATCGGTCTCCAACGTTTTCATGCAAATCCCCTTGGTGCTGCACTGGTTGCTTGCAAAACAGACAAGCAGGATGTGCAAGTAATGGTTTCAGGCAGTTTTGTTTTGTTGCACGGGGGCCTAAAGGCTAAAACATAATCAGGAAGTTCAACATGAAGAAGAAATCAGATGCTTGGGGGAATTTCAGTAAGTATGAGGCTGGAAAGTACTTAAAGAGTTGTACATTGGGTCCTACAGAAAGAGCCTACCTCAATCCAAGGCAACAATGCCCCCTCACAAGCGGGTGGACAATGCTGAACTCTCTGTGCCCGATCAGATGACTAACATTACAGCGAATACAAGGGCTGCGAGTCTTATTTGCAATTGAGCGAACAGAGGCGAAACACACAGGGTCGCTTCAACGCGATGGGGTTTTGCAGCCGGGATCAGAGGGGTTTTGGGCCACTAGCTCTAAGAGCATGCGAAGCTAAGCGTCCAATCAGGCAGCAGCAGTGCATCAGCGATGGAGTCAGGCAGATAACACAGTGGACAGATAAGATGTGGGCATCGCAGCTTATAGAGACTCAGTATGTGGGTCAGGAGCACAAGATGCCGCTGATGGTTCCATTTCAAAAATAAAAACTAATCATGTTCTTATCAGTGCAAGAGTATCTGCAGGAAGCTGATTATTTCTGAAGATGAGCCTGTATGTATGACGTGTTATGATGACGTACATGGCACCTGCTATAGTCATATACATTATAGTGACACTTAAAGCATTCATCCGCGGAGCACTGTCTAGTGCAGGTGGAGTTTTTACCCGTCCATTGGGAGTCAGGTCCTCCTTGTTGCGCAATTCAAGAGACTCTTCCTCCTCTTTCTCCCCATAGTCCCGTCCGAGCAAACGGAAGCCCTTCCTGCAGCACAGAAACCAGCAAACCACTTGCAAAGGCATTCAAATCGGGTTAGGCGAGTCGCTTTCTGCTCTCCAGGTCGGTGAAATCAACATTCACGGTGCGTCCTGGGCCGCCAGTAACTCCAAGGTTTGCGTGAGAGCGCACGGGAGTCCGTCTCCACAGACATCCAGCGAGGAGGAGGAGGATGGGGAGCATAAGCCTAATGTCTGACGAAGAAGACGCCGGGTCGCTGGTGAGTGACAGCAGTCATATTCCAACAGATCTGCTTCAAGGAAGATCCTCCGCGTGCGCTAAACTCCAGTAATTTGGCCCACGACACCACACTGTGCGTGTTTCAACAGTTCCACACAAACACTTAAAACCTCAAGAGCCCCGGCGAGAAACCGGCGCTGAGGTTGAGTCCTGTGAAGTTTGGCTTTACTGCTGCTGCTGGTGGTACACAAACGCCTGTAGTACGCGCCGCTCTATGAAGGATCGACTGTCTGACTGGAGTTTGAACAAAAGCGTGCTGCAGCTGGGACAGGATAGTGAGAGGCGGAGGCCACGCCCACATGCCTCCAGTCGAACGCGTGATTGGCCGAGCGCAGACACTCCCCGGACCGACAGGCCCCTGACATCACATGTCCTGCAGGGGACGATAGTAATCAAATCACACACATCAACACGATGTCCCGGCGATACTCCTATTAGAACGGTGTGTAATTATTAGTTTCTAATCGTACATAATGTAAGTGACAGAGTAATGAATTTACATTTCCAGTTTTGAAAATGACTGATTAAGATTTTATTTAATCTCATAGACTTGTAATTAAAATAAATCAAGTAATCCAGTCTTAATTAACATAATTGCTGACTTATATTTATGCTTTGCCTGTCAAAATACACAAACCAGATCATCATCATTATAGTGCAACTCTTTAAAATGACACTCATTAAACGTTACATATCTTGATCTGAACAGACACTATAATTTAATTAACTGCAGTTGTGTGTTTACTATGGAGCAATATAGTATAGTGTAAAATGGACAAGTAAGTGATAATGACTTTACTTTATGTAGGTGCTTTCCTCTACTGGCCAGTAGATATTTGCATACTATGTCCATATTGTGGACATACTGGTACATCCTCAACATTTACATGTTATACAATAATATATAACATAATAATAACCTAATGAGCTCAAACACGCACGCACACACACACACACACACACACACACACACACTGTTTTGCTGAACAGTCTACAAAGGTACAGCAGTAGGAGGCTGGGGGACCGGTGCTAAATCCAGACACGTGATATATGCAGCCCCCTCAGTGCTCAAGCTCATTTCTCCCTTAATATCCCTTCATTTCCCCTTCTGAGCTGTGTGTAAACGTCCCCCACACACCCCAGTCAGTCGACTTTAACTCATTCCTCACCAAGCGAGAGCTGCCACGCCACTCAGCCTCAGCTTGTTGGTGGAAACGCCTTTTTTTTCAGAAGGACTTTCTAAATGGAAACCGTTTTAACCCCGATCCCCGCCGTTGCCTTTGGGGGATTTGTAAATCAATAAATCCGGCTCATGGATGCACCTTTTCAGCCGGGGCGTACTCAGCATCACGGCCCTTAAGCTTGACCTCATCTCAGAGAGACAAAAGCATCCGCACTAAGTCACTGGCCCACATCCCAGTAACCCAGTAGTTAGAAGAAGAAGCAGGCTTCAGGATGTACAGTAAAAAGGATACCTGTCATATATCTCTCAGACACTTTTTGTGAACGCACGTCCACCATGGCTGTCCTTCCCCTCTGCTCTATGTCTGTCTGAATCCACTCCACAGTATCGCTCTCTAGGTCAGATACCGGTCCTCCCCCATATCCCAAAACAATACGCTGGAGGCCCTCGCTCCCACAGACCTGGAGGAACATGTGTTTTATTTTTAGAGCTCTCTCCCTCAGCCCACACTAATATGTGAAAAAAGAGAAACGCACTCCTTCCACACAAGGCAAGACATCTATCCACAGTCCAAGTATACCCTCATGCTGGATCAATAACGTCTATCATTCAAATATTGTCTGACTTTTTCATCTTTCACCTGGACAAACTCCAGTGATATTGTCTCCATTTATCTGTAAACCTTTGCCCAGTCTTTCTCTCACTGTCTTCCTCCGCCCCCTCCTCTGTCCTCCTCTTACTCTGTTTCCAGGAGATGACACATGATTCTCCATTAACACGCAGGCACATGTGCGCGCACACACACACACACACACACACACACACACACACACACACACACACACACACACACACACACGCACACATGCAGGACAACCTGATACAGTGTGTCAGGTTGAGGCACCAGATCAGGCGTAAGGCAGATGATTTGGTTGGACTCCCAGCGTTAACGCAGGCCAGGCACGGCTGGGCCCGCGCTGCCAGAAGACAGAAAAGTGCCGATCCGGAGTAAAAGAATAGTCATCGAAGGTTCGCAGCGTGGTGGGACGTTACTGCTGGGAACAACAGAGCTGTGAAGTACCTAATAATCTTGATGTGGTGGTTATAAGAGCTTGCCCTCCATGTTGTTTTTTTTATTCCAGACTTGGTTCCACCCACTTCCTCTCCGCCAGCCCTCAAAACCCTTTTGTTGCAATTGACGTGGGGTTTCCACTGGAGACGCAGACACGAGTCACACATGTCGAGATGATTGGAGACAGAGCAGAGCTGCGTCCTGTCTCCATCCTCTTTCTCTCTTTCTGTGGCTATGTGTCGTTCACTCCTTCCCTTTGAGTTTCTGCCTGCAGGATCCTGTTTCACTGCAGCCCTCATCACAGCCAGACCATTATATGGCTGAACCAGATAAAAGGGATGTAAACTCTCTCTGCTTATAGTAGAAGCTGCGTGAATGCTTTACATTTGGGTGTTTTCATTTGAGTCACTCTACTGTGTGATGATTAATCACATCATACAGTTCATCTTAATGGGATTTCTGTATGTATCCCGCATAGAAATGCTCCAACATGATGTTGTTGTGTCTGTCTTGAAGACCAAGCAGAGTTTTATCTGACAAGCCCGAGCGGAGGATTTAGGATAGGAAACTGACCCCCGGTGACCCTCACCCTTGACTCAGACAGGATTTCCTCCCTGCAGCTTCTAGCATTGAACTTAACCCCCATCCTGCTGTGCCACCACCCCCTCCACCGCCGTCCCAGTGTCTCCTGCTCCAGCAGAGGCCGGAGCCTGCGCGGGTCGCACAGAAGGCCGCTGTGTGACGGCCCGCGTAAGGCGATAGGGCGGCTGCAGAGCCCTTCAACCACCTCAGCACTTGACCTGAAATTCCCACTGTGCAACATCCAGCTGTGCATGTGCATCATTTGTGACAGGCAGGGTGTAGGCGTGGAGCCCGGGCTAAAGCGACGACGGAGGGAGGGAGGTGATTCTAACCCTGGCTGTGGGCACATCTGTTCCCGGGGACGGCGTGGCACACACGATCATGTCAAGGAAAGACCAGGCCGGGGAAAACATTCCCCGCTTCAACTCCTGACCCTCTCGCCCCAGTTAACCCCTCGCATTCTCCATTTCCCCCTTTGCCTGGATGCATTTCAGTAACCCTCAGCGCTCAGCGCCGTGCACACGGGCTCAGCATGTCAACACGGCCGCCCTCAGCAGAACATGCACTGGATAAATAATTTTAATGATAATGACTGAGCTTTAAATGGTATACTTATGTTATGCATAAATGCCTGATGTCCCATGGCCACGGTTCTGGAAATTGGGAATTGAACTCCTGGAGCTGATGTTTGACTGCCCGTCAAACTGAGCCTCTCAGGTTTTAAGAGACGAGTGCCATTTTTTTTTTTTTTAATTTAAAAACAGCAGCCAGCTGGTTTTAACTGGAATTTAAACAGCAGAAATTCCCGTGGAGAAGAATAAAAGCAGATATGACGCGTTAAAAACTTTATTATCACTTACTGGCATCAAAAGGGAAGCGAGGAGGACTTGTCCTGGAATCACACAGGCAGAGGGAAGGACTGTAGGCTTTAAAAGATGGATCGCAAGTCAGAGCAGATAAAATGTGAGGTGGGCCGAGACTACAACCCGGAGAGGAGACATAACAACCGACAAAACAAACAAACTGCACATACGTGCCCTCATAGTGTCAGGGATTTCCATATCAAAATAAAAGGCAGATAAGGTTACGCATACGTATGCACAACATCTCCTCTCGATGATGATCTGGAAAAGGCACTGGATAATAAAGCTTTTTAATAAAGTGTCTTCCTTCCTGGAAATGTCCCCTTAATTTTAATGGTGCGCCACAGTAAAATATAAACGTGGGCTCAACTTGTGGTGTTGGACTCAGGCTCGTGCAAGAGGGAAGATAACTTATTGACAGTTAGGGAGGCTGGGCAGACAGCCAGAGTCCTTCAGTTATTTTTAGGATGCTGACTGTGTGAAAGTACGCGACTGTAGAATCGACGGGGCTCTGCCAACATCGGAACCTGTGCCGGATTAGCGGTGTCTGCGTTCACTTCCATTTGGAAATGTGCACACGCACGCACTCCGTGTGCTCCGGCGCCGGAGCATGAAGGTGTACTCATCCAGCACCTTTCACTGAATGCGGCCAAATGAGTGGCAGTATCGTCGAGAGCCGCTTCGAGCAGTATAATTACTAAACGTGGAAAACGTGCCCGTGGGTTTACCTCAGTCTGGACGGCAGCGTTTCACAGAGAACCCTGCACGTTTATATTCCTTTGGTGCCATTTGTGGGTGGTTTTATTGGGGGGAACCCACCCTAAAGTAGGGAGTTGCACATTCCTGTGATCGTCAACACTCAAAAGACCTACTGTACATAAACACCTCTCAAAGCAAGAATGAAGGCAGCCAAGGCTACAGACAGTAGCTAGATCATGATTGTTCCTTTTAAACGTGTAAATTAACTTCACTTGTTATTACTAGGGAATCATCAGGCCTAATGTGATGGTGGAAGTGCTATTTACTGCACGGGACTCGAGAGAGTTTTCAGGCGTTAAGTCCGTGATTTGATGCGCGACAGTCAAATCGGCCCCCCAGGAAAGTCAAAATGCGTTTAATGCCACTCTGCACTTGAGGTCAGTCATCATATCGCAAGAAAAAAAAAAGCCACGCTAGCAGCGTGGGGTTAGTTTAACCTTGGTGTGTTTAAGAAAATGTATGTTGTGCGCCTGCCTGTGTGTAGTCTCACGTTTCTTTCCGGCCTTAATCCAGGCTGTTGCTAGGTGCCGTGACCTCTGAGAGCAACATTCATGGAAGCGGAGGGTGAACCCTCGCAAGGTGGAGCAGGGCCGTATTTTATTTCTGCACCCCTCCCCCCCTAAGCCAAACACACACGAACTCAAACTGTATACCACAAACTCCCCATGAGCCTAGCGCTTGTTCGCTAATGGCCCATCATCGGGAACAATGGAGTCTATCAACACAGCTGATGACGTCCAGCTCTGTTGGGCCTGCGTTCTGCACAGGGCTTCATTTTAAAAGCGACCATTTTCCAAGAGTCTTGTACGACATAATTGCACTAAAAACACTAAAGGCTTGTAACAGGCCTCCTTTCCATCAAATGGCTGCCCCGCAGATGCACCGGCCCCCACCCCACCTGCAGGCTGCGAGTGGACCGGGTCCAGCGTTAAGAGGACAAGCTGTTCTGCGCCCCTCGCTGCCAAAGGTACTTTAGTGGAGATCAGCTGGAAGACACCGAGGACGGGGAGTTTGGAGTCTATCTAGACATCTCAGGGAGCAGCAGCGGGACATTGAGGACGGAGCCGCTCGCCGCAGACAGCGGTTCGACGCCGAACAAAGCCCGAGGCGAGGCAACAAAGGCAAAAGGGCTGTGGGCAAACAAACCGGGAGGCAGACTAAATATGTGTGGCTCGTCTGCTGCGCCGGGCAAACACAGGCCAGCCGTGTGTGTCACCGGCTCAGAGTCTCCAGTAAACACACAGCGTGTTTGCTCATTAACAATCTCCTGCATGTGTGATGACTTAGAAACCATGCACTGATGTGACTTGTATCCAAACACACTTGTCTCCATAAATAGCAAATCCGTAGACTGAAAGAGATGTAACACATCTTATATAAGGCTCTTGTGTGTATTTTGTGTGTATATTTGTAAGGACTTTTCATTTTACACTATTGTGTGTCTCTGTAATTTTACATTTGTCAGATGTTTTCTCCTTGTGGTCCAATTGTGTGTATTTTATGCGTCTCTCATGCCTGTTGTGTTGATTTGTCCTCTCTATGTGTGTCCAACTGTCATGGACACACCTGTTAAGCTAACACTGTGAGGGGGGGGGTCATCAGAGGTCGGACTCGGCCCGCGGACCCCTGCTGGGCTCATTCTCAGCGGGGACGGGCTCTCACCGGCAGGGGTCCGTGCCAGAGTGTGAACACCTGACTGGTTCTAACAACCCTGTTTAAACACCTGTCCTGGAGTCTGGCTCCTGCACCAGCACCCGTCTGTTCTGTTTGTGCAGCGGACGTATCAGATCGACATGGCGGCAGACGCCTTCTCTCATTGCCATGACAAGGAGCGCTGAGCCGTGCTAACAGATCAGCAACAGTTTCACGCTCTCGTACGTTAAACTGAGCGCGGTTGTGTTTGTGGCAGCGTCTGCGTCTCTATGTACATTTCATTGTTTGCGCCCTCAGTGCACGTTATACCCTTATGGAAAACACACACAACGCTAAACAAACCAAGGGACAATCTGATACTGGATCCCTGTGAGAAAGGCTGTCATGAGTCTCCACTTGCTTGACTTTGTGCATGTGTTTTAAAAAGAATAGGGAGACAGGCGAACCTCGCCTTCGTCCTCTCTGTTTGTGTTTCAACACAGATGCATATCTTCAGATTTGACTTGCAGATTAGAAATGTTTGTCTCAGAGGACTCTTCAGTTGTTGTTGTCATTTATAATTTTCCTATATTTTCCCTATTTTATGTAGACCTGTAGAATAAAGTGTGTGTTGAAAAGCATTTGAGATAATGACCCATCGATGGAAAAGCTGCAACGGTGTGAGAAGCAGAGACACAAGAGTAGGCGATCGCTGACATCTAGTGGTCAGTTGCAGTTTGACATCATAGCTGATAAACTTAAATCAAAAGTACAGAAACCTGTCAGACGGTGCAAATCTTCATGTCACATTAAACTCAGTAGAATAAAAACATTTTTTTAATGTGGCTAATAGAACTTGATAATCATGTACTGACCTGCTGAATTTCTTTTGTTTGTAAATGATTTGTTATGATTCAATATAAACATAAAAACATACTTGGTATGTGCTCCGTCTTACTAGTGTGGAATATTAAATATTTTTTATTTGCCTTGATTTTTTCTAGGATTCCTGCCCACGGTTGCTCTCATTTACCAGTTTAGTATTTCAGCCTTTGTGTTGATTTATCCAGATGTAGTTTAACCCAATCAGATTAAATTAGGCCTCCTCGACCAGTAATCCGCTTTAAACACCAGTCTTGGATGCACAGTATGTGCTGATGCAGATGTGTGGTTGTATACTGATTGGGTCAAATATTAAAAATAAATTCTATATTATTGGATTAAGTGCATCCTTAAAATAACATTTAACTTTCAATAAGAAGCCTCTTTTACCTGTCTCTTGCTCTCTACCTAAATAAATACCACTGCAGTACCTGGGTCCCATCTGCTCCTTTCCCTGCTGATTTGATGTCCTACTTTAGACTCCTATGACTATATCTTGTCTCCGTCATTGTCTGCTTGTTGCAGATGCAATTCTATACTGATATGGTATTTCAGGAGGACATGCAGAGGCGGGGAGCTTATAATGTGACAGTCTGATTTGATTGAAAACATAGTAAATCCCACACTGGCCCAGCCATTCAATCTCACATCATTACAGACACACTACCGTCCCATAAACCCACTTCTTAATCCCAAAGCCTTTTTATTTTGTGGTCAGTGTGCCACCCATCACCACAAATCCCCCTTTGCCTCCCTCTTACTCTCCCCCATCCCCCTCTGTGTGTGTGTGTGTGTGTGTGTGTGTGTGTGTGTGTGTGTGTGTGTGTGTGTGTGTGTGTGTGTGTGTGTGTGTGTGTGTGTGTGTGCAGAGATGATTGTGAGAGTTAAGGCACAGCTGGGGCATATTTGTCAATGCACTGGCATGAGCCGGCTATACCTGGACAAGGTCGAGCAAACGCCCCAGCAACACTGTGGTTCTGTGTGAGTCCCCTCATAATACAGGACATTAAGGATTTGGATTCTACTTTTGGGGCGAGCTCAGATCCATTCCTGGAGAGACAGGGAGCTCACCAACGCAGTGCAGCTATAAGAACTGTGACAGCCGAGGAGAGGATGCCAGGGCACAGAAGAAGAGGAGGAAAACCTTCTGTTTGCGGATCATCTAAAAAAGAGCTGGATGTGTTTTTGTTTATTTTCTGAGCAATTTTCCTCATACAGTTCATTTATTCTTTTATAAGTTTTTTTCTTCCTTCTTTTCTTAAACGCGTCATAAACTCCAGACGCCTGAGGAAGGGATGCAACACAATCTTACCCCCACTGGGCTCAGAGCTTCCCACCAGCCAGTCATCTTTGCCATTTCTCACACAGAAGCCGCGTCGCTACATGACAGTCATGTAAATATAAATCAATTTTAAGGATATAAAAGACGAATTGCGCGCCCTCGCCGAAGCGCAGCATCAGCACCAGCCTCCGGTGCGCGTCCCCGCCCCGGTGAAGGCTGCCCAAGATCCCGGCAAGAGGAGTTGGAGCCGCGCGAGTTAAAGTTGGGCTAAAAGGGGGGCGAGAGGATGCTGCAGAAGGATCCACGATCTAATTAACATAAACCACACGGAGAAACGTGCCCTAAGTGAAGGATGACTTGCAAAATACTGAGCATATGCCTCTTGTTTTTGGGTTTTCAACATTGCTCATCACGTAAGTGAAAGAACAGCAGTTATTCATCTATTACCGGGTGGCTACTAGAATTGAATCATAACCGCATATTTTAAGGTCAATGTCCACATGGATTATTTGCACATCGCTTAGCTTGTGATCATTTGGGTAAAAAGTTGCAGGTTAACGATCGGTAATAAGTGGAAAATACCACTGGAGGGCAAATCGCTGTTTTTTGAAGGGCAAGGACCATTGCGATGACGCCAGGCGTATTCCTTTGCAGATTATTAGATAATATGTTCTGGTTAATGCGCATTCAATCAAATTTGCTTTTCGGGACCATAGAAAAGTGCAACAAGAAGCCGCGTAGGTCCTGCGGAAGGTGCGCACGCTGGTCCCCGTCGCGCTGGACTGTCTGCATTGCGGCGCTTTCTCTCGGCCAAGCACGCAAGTTTCTGCGCCGCATGGCTTCAGTTTGCGGCTTAACGACAAAGCGCGACCGCTCCAGGGCGATCCGTGCTGTTTTATCACAGTCCAAGCTCCGGTTTCCGTTGATGGCGTATGTCGCTGCTGAAAAATCCGCAAAGCACATTCTGCAAGTGGCGACTGGACGAGCAGGGCTCCGCGTCCTGAGCGGGACCAGCCCACTGCAGTAGTTTTTTTTGGGGAAGCCTGCGTTTCGGTCACCTGTCCACGAAGCACCGCGAGCCGCACAGCGTGAATTCACTGCGCTGTGAGATCGGGGAAGCGCGTGGTGCGGTGGGTTTAGGGTAAACGGCGATGGGGCGAATATTGGATATGGAACGAGAAGCCCTGCAGGTGATGTCAGTGCCAGAACGTCCTCAGACGATCTGAGTCGGTCACGCGCACTGAAAGGTGTAAACAGTGGGGGGTCTGTGATGTGAAATTATGGATGGTGCAAATTAGAGGGAATTACAATAACTGATAAATGCACAGTCTTCCTACATTTCTACCTATGAGCTCATCCTGTTAAGTTATAGAATGCTCTTTATTATTATCAGTACTACTAATGCTCTGTCGCATTGTGCTCCTGCTGTAATGCAAAGTGATATAAAGGATGAAAGCAAACACTGCACTGGTGGTGTGGAAGCTTAATTGAAGGGAAGTAGGCTTGGCTTTGCTTGCCCATACTTTGTGTGCATATCTGCTGTGTGCATGTGAGGAGTGGAGCGGTGCCAGATTAAAATAGAGCCTCAGATCCCAGTACACTGTGACCCAGCCAGGGTGGAGGCTCTGCAAGACGTGGGTGTGTCACCTCGAATTGGACCGATGTGATTTAAAAGCATACATGTCAGTCTGATGCTGTGGGCATTATGTCATTGTGAGCATCCGATGCTGCATTTGTAGGAGGGAAACTGAGTTGACAGCCTGTTTAATCTGAATGTCATGAATGTGGATTGGCAGAAGTTGGACACCACCCAATCGAGTGACACCATTTGCACAACATGCTTTACCGTTACAGCTCATATCTGCAGCTGTGTGGCGCCATGTTTTAAAATGAGCTGGTGCACATCTGCATTCAGTGGAGGTGGTCCACAGACACGGCTGTTGTCTGAAACCCTCAATGGCCACGCGTGGCCGGGCAGTGACAGGCGGAGGAGGCGCCTCTCTGCATACTGTATGGAGTGATGCGTCAGCTCTGAACCGCCGACCAGCAGTTACAGGCGAGTGATGATTCAGCAGGAGCGCCGTAGAGCCCCCCACAAGCCTTCAATGATGAATGAGGAGAGAGAGGGAGGGAGAGGAGAGAGAGGGAGGGAGAGGAGAGAGAGGGAGGAAAAAAGGGGGGGGGGGGGGCACGATCGCAACGAGGGGGAGGCAAAACCTGGGCACAGAAAGCTCGGCACAGCCTTCAGGTACGCCGAGGCTGCTGCGACATGACAACGCCCAGTGGTGGAGGTGGGGGGCAGTAAAAAATAGCAACATCATGATGAGCGAGAGCAGCCTGTGATGTAATGGGATGCAGCCAGTGCGCAGAGGGGCGGTTGGTGTTCAGCGTTGAGGTGGGGGGAAGATGGTGAGGCGTGTGCGATGGCGTCGGCGAAAGGACAGCGGCCTGGGTTCAACCGCTGCAGTCTGGGATGGAGTCAAACTCTCCTCCCAGTAGCACTAAATGAGGATTCAAGGCAAATCCATACGTCTTAGTGTTTTAGCAGGAAATGAGCTTTTGTTATTAAAGCTATTTAAGGAAAGCAAGGAAAAACAGCGTGCTGTGTTATTGACGATCTGGGTTCGGATGCGCAGACAAGGTCGCGTTTCCCTTGCTCAGCAGTTTCCTCCCGCCCCGACGAACGGCGTGCGACTCGACAGATTGAGCAAAATGACTCCCACAGACTTGAATTCTGAGTTCTACACAGAACGCTCTGCTCCGATGAGCTTAATCACCTTCACCTCCATCTTCAGACTCTACACAGAGCTGCAGTCATCCTGAGAGGATTGTACTTACAAAATAAGCTCTGACTATGTGAACCCCACTAGACGTTCGCCCTGGTGCATTAAATCTCTTCGGGTATTACAAAGCATACATAGGCACTAAAAGAAGACAGTGTTGCTCTTGCGCCTTCAGTTCGCCTTCGTTGCAGATTCATCCACGGCACTTACGCAGGCCAGATAAGACTGAGTTATGGTCAGTTGTAATAGCCCCTCGGCGCAGACGCGGCAGATGAGTGATGCCCTCATCAGTCCCGCAACAGTGTCGCTTTAACTTTGACTTTTCCTGCCCATGAATCTGCATCTGCAGGATATTACACAGCAATAAAGTGAGATCCAGGCACTGACAGGCAAAGCAAAGTGGGAACACAATTCCTTTCTTGGTCCACGCAAAACTCAGCATATTTATATATTTATTTGTGAATCCCTAAGGAGACTTGGTGCAGACACTTGACTCTAATTAATCACCCCTTGGTGATTTCTCATCAGGCTGTGCACCACTTCACTTGTATCACTTTTAAAGCCATGACTCACCTTGGTCTTTTCTGACTTATCACTGCAGGAGAATGTGTTGATCCTCTGGTCTCCAGCCTCTATGCCTCCTCTTTCCTGGCCTCCTCCAGATATAACTTTCTGTACTCAGCCAATTTTGCCAAATTGTACGGTAAGATATAGAAATTTTACACTTTCATCCATCCACCAGGAAAAGCATCACATTACAGTAACGGTCCTCTTTCGTCCCCTCAGGGAGCAGTGGTTGGTCCCCGTCCCCTAGGGACAGGCAGCCATGGCTACAGGTCAACCTGGGCAGGAAGTATCGATTGCTAGCCATTGCCACCCAAGGCACATTCAACTCATACGACTGGGTCACCAAGTACACTCTACTCTATGGAGACCGACCGGATTCCTGGACGCCGTACATCATGAAAGGAGGAAACTCTGTAGGTGTCAGTCCGCCAGCGCGGCTGGTTTAGGGATAGTGGGCGAAAACAGGGAAGAATCAAGGATTGTCTTTTCAATTTTGTTCTATTGTATTATTGTATTGTATTTTCGCTCACTGGCACTGAAACAAAGACAGAACTCATTATCTCACTCGCAACGCTGACAAAGCTAATCTCATCATCGGTTCATCTCCAGTCGCTTATTAAGTCATTCACGCCGTCCTTCTCGTGTCAATGTATTTGCAGACGCTGCCTGGGAACTGGAATTATTATCAGATCAAGAGGAACGTCTTCCATTACGCCTTCACCGCTAAACACATTCGTCTGCTGCCCCTCGCATGGAACACGGAGAACGGAGGGAAGATCGGAGTGAGGCTGGAGCTTTTTGGATGCCCTTATGGTAAAAATGACTGACGGATGCCACAGGATTTGTTACGCCTGATACAGATTCAGGGGCATTTTACAATCCTAGCACTTACTCATATTTGATAATCCCTAAATGCTCAATAAATACGTCTTATCTGAAACAACATTAAATCCTTTGTAGCACACCCTGATTACATTCATACATTTAGCTCTATCTTGCAGATTCCTATGTGCTACAGTACAATGGCGACGACTCGGTCGTCTACATGTACCCAGGGAAAAGGTCTCGCACGCTGCAGGACCACATCGCCATCAACTTCAAGACACTGGAGCAGGACGGCCTGCTTCTGCACAGCGAGGGGATCCAAGGAGACGTCTTCACCCTGGAGCTGAAGAAGGGCCGACTGTACCTGTACATCAGCCTGGGTACAGGCTGTTATCATACACACACACACACACACACACACACACACACACACACACACACACACACACACACACACACACACACACACACACACACACACACACACACACACACACACACTCACACACACAGAGCGGAGCAGGAGTGGGCGGCGAAATCAATAAAGAGGAAAGCTTTTAGGTTGAAAATGATAGAAGGGATTTCTTTGTGGACTTAAACTACTTGACAATTACATCCACCTGAGGAGGAGCATGTTACAGTATATATTCACCTTTTTGTTTTGATCATTTTTTATTTCTTTATTTCCCAGGAAGCAGTGTCGTGCACCAAGTCAACGGTCGCACTACTTTGACGGCTGGCAGCCTCCTTGACGACCTGCACTGGCACTATGTCACCATTAAGCGCTATGGGAGACAGGTGAACTTCACTGTGGACAGCCACACAGTCACAGCCATCTGTAATGGAGACTTCACACACCTTGACCTCGATACACAGGTACATTCTATTCCTCTAGAAATCCACCAACCACACAGGGATTACAGTTCTGGCTGAATGAGGACGACTGTCTCTATGCACCTCTCAGATGTACGTAGGAGGAGTGATAGAGCCAAACCTGCCTCACCTTCCCACTACACCTAATTTCCGAGGCTGCCTGGAGAATGTGTTCATCAATGGCATAAACATTATTGACAAGGCTCAAAGAGAAGATGACGAAATCCGCATACCTCGAAAGGTTGGGCTAGTCTGCTAACAACTGTCTTGTAGTATTACTTTCTTATTATTTTCTTTGTGTTTCATAATATCTCGTTCCTCCTTCCAGAAAAAGATGCATTACGCTTGCCGTGACATCCTCCTCAAACCAATGACCTTTGCCGGGCCCAACAACTACCTCCAGGTGCCTGGCTTCTTCAGGAGGCCTCGTATGTTTGTCAAGTTCAAGTTCCGCTCCTGGGACTACACGGGCCTGCTCATGTTCACGCGGTTCGCCGACGACCTGGGCGCCCTCGAGCTGGGTCTGAGCGAGGGCCAGATTAACGTCACTATATTCCAGCCGGGAAAGAAGAAGCTCCAGTTTGCAGCAGGTTGGAACATTCAGGCTTTGGAGCACGCAGGACTGTACTGTACCGCTCATCCAGTAGACATCAGCAGCTGTTTAAGTAAAACCACTTCACCAGACGCCTCTCCAATCTCTAGGATACCGGCTCAATGATGGATACTGGCACACAGTGGATCTGGCAGCCAGAGACAACCTGCTGACGCTCACCATTGATGAAGAAGAGGGCTCTCCGCTGAAGATCACCAACCCCTTCACCATTCGGACCGGGGACCGCTACTTCTTTGGAGGTGTGGTGGAGACTCACACATCTGCACGCCTATGTTGTGAATCTATACTGTTCCGCTCATACGTTTGAGTTCCTGCATTCAGGTTGTCCAAAGACTAATAACACCATAAGGAAGTGTGAGACCAAGCTGAACCACTTCCACGGTTGCATGCAGCACATCTTTATAGACAACGAACAACTTGATATCGACATTATTCTGCAAAGACAGTGGGGACGCTACGCTGAGCTGCTGTTAGGCACCTGTGGCATCACTGACAGGTACAGTAGGGCCCAGTGCACATTTGGCGGCCATGGTCATACATTTATGCAACCCATTGGAGTCTTTTCTTTACAGATGTACTCCAAACCCATGTGAGCACGAAGGAAGATGCATCCAGTCCTGGGACGACTTCATCTGTGTCTGTGAGAACACAGGCTATAAAGGAGAAGTGTGTCACATGTGTGAGTGTTGTAGCATGTAATTGTTCATCTTGGTCGGTGTTATGTTTCTGTCTGATGGAATAATACTTTGCACATTTCCTGAACAGCGGTTTATAAAGAGTCATGTGAGGCCTACCGCCTCAGCGGCAAGTACTGGTCGGGAAACTATACCATCGATCCGGATCTGAGTGGACCCCTGAAACCATTTGAGGTGTACTGCAAAATGAAGTGTAAGCAAACGCCGTCACTTGCCTCATCAGCAATATGTTCAGTATTTACTACATGCAATATGGGTTTTTACTGAAAAGCTTCATGTGGAGAAACTATTTAGGACTTTAAAATATACACCCAACATTATTCCAACTTATAACACCTCACACTTCTTCAGCCTATAAAGCGTGGACAGTAATAATGCACGACCGTGTGGAAGGCACCAAAGTGAGTGGGAGTTCGATAGACCAGCCATACATCGGCAGTGTCAACTACTGGAACGCCTCCTGGGATGAAGTTACTGCTCTGGCCAACATCTCCATGTACTGTGAGCAGTGGATCGACTACTCGTGCTATAAGTCTCGTCTGCTCAACACCCCCAGTGAGTGGGATTCCTCATAACACCGCACTGGTAAATAGATAAGAATGAAAAGACATTTATTTTTACCCAACAGATGGGAGGCCTTTTGGTTTCTGGATTGGCCGCAACAACGAGTCTCATTATTACTGGGGTGGAACGTTCAGAGAAGTCCACAAGTGCGGCTGTTACATTAACCAAACCTGCGTCGACCCCAAGTTTCAGTGCAACTGTGATGCAGACTATAGGCAATGGTGAGAAGAAGCTACACTGGACAGATTCTGCATTTGACCCTGATATTGGAGTTGTAACATCCCAATTGTGGATTTTTAGGTACAATGATAAAGGCTACCTGGACTTCAGAGACCATCTGCCTGTGAGAAAGGTGGTGGTCGGTGACACCAACAGGACCGGCTCCGAAGCACGCTTCACCGTCGGACCCCTCCGCTGCCATGGCGACAGTGAGTTTTAACATATGTGATGGGGTCCAAAGTTCTGAATTTTTGGTTCCCTCTGCAGTCGTGTATTAATGTTCAGAGTTGCTGTGGGGTGGCTTGAATAACCCAGCCCATCAACAGCAGCTTCAGAACAGATTCTTATACAGTACTTCACTTTTCTACAGGAAACATCTGGAACACCATAGCATTCACCAAACCCACCTACATAACCTTCCCCACCTTCAGGCCTGGCTCCAGTGCAGACATCTCCTTTCACTTCAAAACCTATCGTGACCATGGCGTTTTCTTGGAGAACTCGGATGACCAGCTCCGGAACTTCATTCGATTAGAGCTCAACAGTGAGTTGGCCCAACTGTCTCTCTGTTAGCGTGGGCCTTTTCATCATTTGTCAGAGAGTTGCTTTGGAGTTTTGCAATTATCTCCCCCTCCTGCTTTTCTCCTCCCAGCCACCCATAATCTGGTGTTTGTGTTCATGGTTGGTGACGGGATTCTTAACGTGACCCTACGCTCTCCCGTGCCGCTCAATGACAACGAGTGGCACTTTGTTCAGGCCGAGATTAACGTGAAACTGGCTCGCATCAAGGTTGATTATCAACCTTGGGCTGTGACCCGGTTCCCAGGTCAAACCTTTGTCACCATGCAGTTTACTCATCCTATACTAGTAGGTAGGTTGACCCTGGACATTTAGAAATCTTGGTTCATCACTAAAGACAATGTGTAAGCATTAATTGTTGCTTGCATTAGGTGCAGCCAACCGGACCCTGAGACCTTTCTTGGGGTGTCTCCGAGGACTGCGGATGAACGGCGTGCCTATTGACCTAGAGTCTAAAGTCAATGAGGAGCAGGGTATAAGGAGAAACTGTACTGGGCAGTGTCTCAATGCTACCATACCGTGCAGAAACAGCGGCCAGTGCATTGAGGGCTACGCGGCCTACACCTGTGACTGTAACAACACAGCCTTCGATGGTTTCTACTGTCATAAAGGTGAGTTCAGACTGAATGCAGTGCACAGACACCAAATATCTTGTCTAAATCTGTGATGCTCTTTTCTAAGACATCGGCGCCTACTTTGAAATTGGCTCATGGCTGCGGTACAACATAAAGAAGAAGCCTGTGTCCGACGAGGCGATGTGGGCCACCTGGGTTGACCCGCATTACGACAACTTCAGCCTCGGCTACAACGACACGGCGGACGACATTGAGTTCAGCTTCAGCACTGTCCACACGCCGGCGGTGTTGCTCTACATCAGCTCCTTTGTCCAGGACTACATCGCTGTCATCCTCAAGAATGATGGTACAATAGGCGAGGATACTTTATTGAAGGAAAAAAAATAGACCACGTTCCTGCTAACTTCTCTTTACTCTCACAGGCAGCGTGGATTTGCGGTATAAGCTGGGACTCATAACCCACAAGTACGAGCTGACGCGTAGGAACCTTGCGGATGGTTACCCCCACTACGTCAACATAACCAGACACAACAGAACCATCAAAACACAGGTCCATGCTTACGCCACACTTTTTGAGTCACTATGGGTTCTCCTTTTAAGAGCTCCATGACACATTTGAAACTGCCTGCAGGTGGATTACATGGAGCCCATTGTTGAAAAGATAACGCTGGTGGAGGATGCCAGGTTTGACTCACCCAAGTCAATGTTTCTGGGCAGAGTAATGGGTAACTATGACCCCTTTACATTTCAAATTTGTGGATTAGGTTTGTTTTTACATGCTTGTATCTTCTCCCTCAGAGGTTGGTGACATAGACTATGAGATCCAGAGACACAACGCTCCAGGCTTCATAGGCTGCATATCAGGAGTGAGGTACAACATCTACGCCCCGTTGAAGGCTCTGTTTCGACCCAATGAAACAGAACCTCCGGTGACAACACAAGGCTACGTCTCCGAGTCCAACTGCGGTGCCTTCCCGCCTGTGCTGGGCTACGTACCGTGGGAGGTGGACCCCTGGTTTACTGGCATAGGTGAGGTTATATTAACAGTGTTTGTTTCTTTGTATAAGCAAAATATAATTTTCTCTTTATCCCCAAAACAACTGTTTATCTGTGTCTTACAGAGTATTTTTATATCCATGATGACCTGGGTCTATTTTGGATAACAGGTAGGATTAAGAAAAACATATCTCTTGCATTTTATTCAGTCTCAACCCTTGCATGTCTATTATTTCTGCTATATATTTGCTGCATTTGAAATACGACCAAGCAGTCTGACATTTTGCAGTTTATTTAAACCTCCGATTCTCGTTTCTGCTCCACTCGCCGTTTCCCTGCTGTCCCACATGACACAAATCCACCATTTAAAAATCTATTTACTTTCTTCCTAAAATCCTCTCATCCAAAATTAGAGTAGGTTTGTCAGATTCTACTGTGGGCTTTTGAGTATTTAGTCAAGCGCCCTGCTTTCAGGCTAAAGTGTTTTTACATGTGGGACAAATCAGAAAAAAGAGAAGCATTTGTATTTTATTGATGGTTATATTTAGTGGCGATAACAAAGGCAGTATAATTTTACAATACAATTGGTATTTTTATTTTGTCTATTTAATCTATTTAAACACTTTATTTTAAGCAGACATTTCCGGGGGGGACAGAATAGTCTGCACCACAGTGTTGCAGATTACAGAAATGCAGTGCAGATTCCCCTGTTGAGCCGAAGAGGCTGTAGCTTGAGGATTTATCTGCAGCACAGCACAGCGTCTCCCTGCTCCAGCCCCTGTCTGAGACCTTTACCGGATCAGCTATATTTAGTCTGCATGGGCCCGGATTACTGCTCATCATTGATAGACGCCGCAGCTTAATAGATCATTCAGCTCCAGAGATATTATGCTAATGCAGGAAATCAGCATGTCATTAAAGATTAGTGCACCGTTCGGGCATCACAGCAATGGACCCCGTTGGTTATCAGACATCGTCCTCGTCTAATATACGGCACAGGATGAAAAATTATGCCTCTTGTTTAAAAGGTAGCTGATAATATTGAACAGTCTGTTTTTCTAACGCACAAATCTGTGATACTTAAGGAGCATATGGTCAGTTTACTGCTTCAGTTCTTCCCTAAGCAGGTCAATTGTTAGGTGTATATGCTTCCTAGAAAAATACTGTAGTAGCAGCATCAACCGCATTGATCCATTCTCTTATACCCACTGAGAGGATAGACCCGAGGGGATGGGGCCTGAACTAAGAGAACCATTAGCTGAAGCAGTAGCCTGAATTACTGGGCCATCTTGTTGCAAGCAATAACAGTTCTGGTTGTACCAAGACCCAGAGGTGGTGGTTGAGTCATTTGCTAGAAATAGCTTCAAGGCAGGGATGGGTGGGTGAGGGCTTTCCTGTCCCAGGCTCCAACTCAAAAGCTCATCTAGGCCTATGTCACGCTCACGCCACTCTGTTCATGGTGCGTCACGGACCAAAACAAATCATATCCTATGCAGCTCTAAACACGAAGCCATCTACAAGCCAGTCTACTGTGTCTGTGTTTATGTAATGAGAGCGAGAAAAGACAGGAACCATGTCACTGGTGGCTGGATGTTATTAAAGAGGCACAGAGTGCAAACACACAGTAGAAGCTGCAGACATGAGCCACAGGAGACATGTTGGGATTCACAGCGTGTAGACAGTATGTGCATGTCTGACTTTAAAATGAGAGGAAAGTAATAATGCACTGCGATTATACTGTTGTCGTTATAGCTGTGTTTTACAGATAGAGCAGCTTTGAACTAAGTCAACATTCATTGTATAGCATTTATGATCAACTGTGACCTCTAGTAGCAGAGTGAGCTACCATCTACAGCATTTAACCTCCTTTCCTCAAATGTTCTCCTCTTTCTCCTTCAGTCATCGTCCTCCTGGCGCTGCTGCTGCTCTTCTTCGGCCTGTACAGCATCTACGTCTACGCGTATCAGCAGAAGGGCAGCTATCTCACCAACGAGCCCAAGAACCTGGAGTCTCCCAGCAGCTCCAGGCCGCTGACCGAAACCCTGCGGAGAGAAAAAAAGAACCTCCCGGAAATTGAAGAGGAATTCAGGAGTGACTAGCATCACAGGACCTGTGGGAGGCGGGTTGGGTTTCGACTGGGGACAGGGGAGCGGGAAATAGCACTTACAACAACCATAGATACCTGTTTTAGGTTTTCTAATTATTTTATTTTATTTATTTCAACTTTCCTCGGTTGAGTGGGATCTGATGCCTGGTGCTCCACATTGTCCGTATCTCGGCGAGTTCGACGTTCAAATCAAGCCCCGCGTTGCGTGAGCAGCCAGCAAGTCTCACACTGTGTCACAGGGTGAAAAACTGAAGTGCCTCATCTGAGCAAGCTTGACCCCAGTTGACCACGCTAGCTTATTCAGATCGGGTTCGAGTCGGACACTGGCAGGAAAGGATTTCAAAGAATGTTTTACTGCAGCTCACACATCAGAATTAAATAAACTGTATTGATTTTCTGAGCCATTTTTAAAACCTGCTAAAACCGTCGTCATCTCACTTTGTCAGTTTATCGTATCTAGGATCTATAGTTTGATTAAAATCGACCATGGGGTTATTTTTGACATAGCTCACACACATACGGGGTTCGAGCACATCTGAGAGCTTGTTTTTGTACGGAAGTGATGAGTGCACAACACTTGAGCATGGAGCTTTAAAATGTGAGATGATACATACTGTAAGGATTGTAAAGGGTATATACTGTACGCTTATGTTTATATTTCAGCCTATAACAGTGCATTAGCCATACACAACAGCACAGGCTGGCAGCAGATATACAGTAGGAGCTTTGCCAATTCCAGGATTCTCACATTCATAAGTGTAGAAGTCAAAATCAATTCAGTGAGATGATGGCTCACATGGACAGAGTGACCTTGAAGACCTTTCCCCGAGTTCTCCTTCCTTTGGGTCGTGTGGTTGCTCATGTTGTTGTCAAGCTGCCAATAGCTCGGTGCTACAAAAATGTTTGACTTGTCGGACATCTCTAACAAGAGCCAGTCTTCTTCATCCTTTCAGTTTCCAGCATTTCCAGGAACTAGCTGCTCCCTGCGGCCGTGCGGCGAGGCGTAGATACGAACACACACAAGTGCACACGCGACCACATACACACAGAGGACCACAAGAGCGAGTTTTACTTCCGTTCGAGTTTGTTTTTTAAGCTGTAGGACAGTTGATCGTGCTGTCATCGCTGCTGCTGCTGCTGCTGCTGCTATGTGTTTAGTTGCTCTCCTTCTCCAGCGGAAGGACATCTGATTGGATGCGTGGCGCAGCCAAAAGCTTAGGCCTGCAACTCTCACCCATACTAGAACACTATTGCATATGTGAAGAAAATAGCAGAATGCCACACATCAGCTATGCATATACAGTATAGAGCATGAGCGCACTTTGCAGTAACATGCAATAATATGAGCTTATATCGGCCACCAGTGATGTTGATGTCTCAGTTTAGTTTGCAAATAGGATGTAATGACTGTATACGTAAAAACTGTGTTAGGCAACGTTTTGAATCTTATTGTTTATGCAAATCGAGTTGATGGAGTGATCTGAATGTAAAACCTCTGACTCTGTAATGTACTACCAGACGCTACAGTAGAGAGAGCTGCTCTCATGCTTCCATTGTAAGCTGCTTGGCACTGAAAGTCAAATTACTCATGGTAGTTTTTTTTGTAGAATGCTCAGGATAAAGAAAGTACAGTACCTGCTCTCTGTGTAGTACAACTCCAAAGGTAACTTTGTCGGTTTCTTCCTTTACAGACGTGCAGGACTGTGCGAATTTGTACTGTACATTGACAGGTTGTACAGTAGATGTAAAAAAAAATGCATAAACTGTAAAGGCGCGACTTGTTACTACTATACGAAATATGTACAGATTCAAAGCTGACGTTTAGAAGCTATATTTTTGAGAATGTTCAGTGAAGATGAATGATCCTGAAGAATGAACAGAGCAGAGCGGTTTGGTTGTGTTGTTCCACAGACAATCACCAGTCAAAGTCCATATTATACTGTATACAGCTCCTCCTGAGGGTTTGTCAACTATCTAACCTTCCATTACTCTATTTAGGCGCAAATGTGACTTTAAACATTATTATATTTTCATGCAAGTCATGAAACTAAATGAAGGATCCAAATATTTCTCAGATTACAAGGATCTCAGTGACATCTCTTTCATATGGGGTTCCTTTACTCAGTTTTGTGGATTTGCATGAAAATCAGATCACACATTAAGTCATATTTGTGCAGAACTAGAGTAAATATGTAGAGAAACATTTAGCTTTTTATTGTCACTTTCTAGCAACTCACTTGTTATTTGTGTAGCGTGGTCCCTGGAGCGTGTGCATGTGTGATTGACTGGGAGCAAAGGAGGAGGTGCTGTATTTGTAGTTTGTCCGGACAGCCGCTACTTCAGTATGAAACAATAAGTCATAATAAAAGTCACCATGTGCATCGATATCAGCTGTCCAACTCACTTGTGCGTCGGTGAAGCGTGACTGGAAGTTAGAGGTTTAATGCGACCCGACTACATGCACTGGAGCCAATGCTGTGGTCCAGCAGAGGGAGTAGACGAGCAAGACGCTGTTGGCTCAGACAGGATGTGTGATGAGTTCACATCATGTACTGGAGGTGCTACGAATGCTGGTTCACTTCAGCTGATAGGGAAACACACAGTATGTGATAGTTAATTCACCACAATGTCAATCTAGTGAAGTCAAGGACCAGAGTGAAGAGCAGGCAGGTTGGTTAAGACTCCACTACACCATCAATCTGTATCCTTCTGCAAGATGTACCAGAAATATCAACAGCTGTGTTTGTGATCACACTGAAACTTAGGATATTCTTTGTTCTTCGATGAGCTTGACTTTTGTTTTGTTACTACTTCCACTGTAAATGACCATTACTGTGTTTAAAAAAAGGCACAGCCAAACTGTCACCTCAATAAAAGAAGCTTGAAATAAACGTGTTTGTGTGATTTCGGATCTAACACACAGAGACGCACACAGACTGTTTTAATGTATAAAGTTAAACTTTTATTTTTTATAGGCATACACTGTACATAGCAGTAAACTCCTTTTTGCTCATCTCCTTTCAACGTGGGCTTTAATGTTTGCACGTGAAAAACAAACGTGGGACTTACAAAAAATCAAAAACAGAACAAATGATGTTTTCTATTCACATGTGGGGGGAATATTATTTGGTCAAACATTGCTAAATTTGCCTTTTCTGTGGTTTTGGCCGTGCAGAGGTTTTCCTCTCTGTGCTGTTTCCTTTGCTGTCGAGCCTCTTTCTGCATGACCTCGTTTGGCACTTCTTAAAAAGGAAGACATTTATTCTGTGACTTGCTTATTTATTAATTATTCGCCTTAGTAGGTGTGAAGGCTTCACCAGCATGTAAACATGATGCTTCATGTGCATATAGACGTCAGAGTACCAAAAGAACAGGGTGATGTGTGAAGCGAGAAGAGGAATGAGATCAACGCCGCCATCGTCTAGGTTACATTCAGTCAGTCGGTTTCTCGTCTGGTTGCCTATTATTTTTTTTTCTCCTTTCGCATGAACAATGCTGTAAATGCACCATTTACTTATGTGACCATAAAGGCGAGCCACTGCAAATGTTTACTCGAGGGACAGGTCGAGCTCTCAGACCCGATCAACAGCCGGGGGTCGAGGGGTCAACGTCACAGTACGATACTGAGGGACTGCACAGAGCGGCGTCTGACGGAAGCGAATGCTGCAACGCTGTGTTTAATGGTTCCAAGAGACAGTACATGCAGTTCACCGATCGCCTTCGGGCGCGGTGATAAAGCTCGCATTTTACGTATTGAGCGGTCAAACTAAAGCCAGTACAGTAACAAAACTGGGGGGGGGGACACTGAGTGATGTGGGGACGGGGGGTGCGAATTCATAGCGTTTCCATTTAAATAGTTCAGTTTCAGAAGCTTGGCTTATGCGATGGGTGGCTTTGGGCAGAGGGGGGGGGGGGGTTCACTGGAGGAGGAGGCCGAGGAACGAGCGCCTGCAAACAGCGAGCGGGGGACTTTCTATTTCTGGACGTGCAGCACAGGGGGCTGTTTCTTGTCAGCTAGAGGTGCTGCTGCTGCAGAGAGGGACAAAAGCATTAGTGGGCGACTATGGAGGAAAGAAGGGGTTACTGGAGGCGGCAGCGGGTGTCGCTAAGTCATCTCTACCTCCCTCTCTATCCCGACATATTTGAGAGCATCGGCTTGGCTGTATCTGTTGGGAGAAGATGAAGCCAGCGTTAGCCAACAGCATGAGTGGAAACCAGTTATCCAGTCACACGGCACGGCAGCCTGGGGTTTCTTTTAGTATTTATTTTACTTTGAAGCTGGTGGAGAGTCACAAAAAGGGCCCGTGACTCTACCTGTAGTCAAAGAAAAGCTCCTCTCCCTGCAGGATCGCCCGCTTGGCGAAGATGCCGATGCGGTGGTCTCCGTTCACCATCACCACTGTCAACGGCAGCGAGACACTGCATCAGCTACGGACGCGCGGCGGCGGTGGCGGCTGCGGCGGTGGCGGCTGCAGACTCACCTTTAGCGTAGCAGTTGGGATTGACGGAGTGGTTGGCGAAGCGGATTTTGTTCCCCTTTCGTGTGGCATCCACAACAAAGTCTGGGAAGAACAGATCACGTTTAGGATTCTGTATTATGGCTCCATAGGGGTCTGTTATTACATCATAGGGACAACTACCGTTGTTCAAGTTGAAAAGGAAGCTGGACATGTATTTGTCATAGATCCTCCCACGTCGATCCGCCTCATCCTGGGAGATCAGCTGCTCACAAACACACATATTATACATCAAACCTTAGTACCGTTAGCAAAGCTTTTTTTATTTATTTATTTTTTTTAATCAGCCTACACCTGCCTCTCCACAGTATTCTGAGATGAACTCATTTTTCTGAACGGGCTCTTTGATGAAGGTGCCCCATCCGGCCACGTCCGACGGGGCCAACAGCAGGTGCTACGAGAGAAAATCGGCGGCGGGTTAGAACTCTGGCCCACAGACGACCCGTTCTACAGCAACCCGTCGATGCTCCACCTTTTTCAGGCCCCTCTGGATGCTGCAGTTCTTGCAGGAGACCACTTTGCTGTCCCAGTGATCCGCGGCGCCGCAGGTCATGCACAGATCCGGGTCACACTCCCTCACGGCCAGGTAGCAGGGGCACTGCTTCGTGTTACACTGAGTCTTACACCGGCAGCCTGGGAAGCGGTTCTGGCCTGGAAAGCATAAAGACACGCACCTGCTCAATGCAGAAATACATTATGTATACGCTTTGAATCACAGTAAATGACTCGATCTCTCGATACAGTTGCAGCACAGAAGCTGGAGGGCTGAGCCCAGCTGGGAAGCTCATCAGCCAGAGACCTCTGCTGGCAGATGCCACAAAGTGCAGTTCTGCAGGGTGGAACGCAACGCCCTCTGGGCCGACGGAGCAGGGAAAATAATCAAGTTCGGTTCCAGCAACCTTTGCTGGAAACTGTCGGTTGCGGGGCCTTTCAAACAGCCGTCGTCCTCCATGCCGTGCCATCTGAGCGCCCCCCCCCCCACCTCTCCCCAGCTGTGTGGGTTTTATGTGTCTGTATCATCAGTGTTCAGCCGGAGCTGCCTGACTCATACTGATGTTGGGAGATGATGTTGTGCATTAGGCACAGAGCCTGTTGAAGCCCTTTGATTTCGCTCCAAGTCGTCGGAGCGCACACACATGTGCAGCGGGGAGCTGCTTCCTGTTTGGACCCGGCTCTCCTCTTCTACGGGAAGAAGGAGGGGGAGGAGGGGGGGGGTGGATCCCACTGTCAAAATGTTTATTTGGCTTTTCGCCTGGCTCCCCAGAGGTGAAAAGCAAAAAAAAGGGTTTCTCCACCGTGTGGACGTGTTTGAAATCGCACTCCTGGGTCGTTATGTGACTCTCCATTCAAAAGACGCCCCCCTCCCCTTCACTCCCACCACCGGAGGACAGCATCCCCTCTCACGGCTGCAGATGTGCTCTGCGCTCCCATGCCCCGCTCTATTGTGGCCTGGCATGAAAAGGAATTTAAAGCCGCGGAAGAGCTTTTACTGGAAAGTATGACGACAAAAGGCTCCTTAATTATTTGCAACGAGTGAGGGGTGGGGACGAACACGCAAAAAAAAAAAAAAAAAAAAAGAAAAAAAAAAAAGGTGACTCACACTCGTTCTCGCACTGGCAGAACTTCTCACAGAAATTCTGGGTCATCACACACGGGCAGGAGCTGTCGCACGGATGGTCGGGGTGGTCACATGGCTGGTAATTGTACACCTGATTGGACGAGTTATCTGGAGTAACAGAGGACAAAGCTCTCAGCCAGGCACAACAGACCCACGAGCACTGGTGCCTACTATCAGGATCATTATGCACCTTTCTTTAGCTGAATCTTCGCCCACAACCTGCAAAGACCAACAAACAAATGTCAAAAACGCTCCCACATCTGCTTCTTTCACTTTAATGGTTATGTTTTCTTCAATGCCTGTGTTTCCTCTTCTTCTTCTGGGGCGAGATGCCGCCGTCCTCCAAAGGGACTCGATGAATCAGAACCTCCTTCACGGCGAACTCGTACACCTGCGGACAGACGAAATCAATGGGAACAATGACGGCGTGTGGAAAAAAACCCCGAATGAGGTCCGCTGTGATGAAATCCTCCTCCCTCCACAGCGGCTGGTGTTGTGTAACGCGGTGCAGCCCGAGCCGAAAAGCACATCACGCCACAGAACATCCTGCCCTCTCCTCTGCTATCAGAACCCTCTGAACGCTCTGATCTGACCACACACACACACACACACACACACACACACACACACACACACACACACACACACACACACACACACACACACACACACACACACACACACACACACACACACACACACACACACACACACACACACACACACACACACACACACACACGGCTGCCAAAACCCACATTTGGCCTCTTCCCTAGGACAGACATGCATAATGATGCAGCTGGTTCCAGCCTTTCTGCCCAGTAAACCAGTGGGTGGGGCCCTGTGGATACCAGCGGGGCCCAAGTCCGACGGGCTCGTGCGGCCTCCACAGATCTCATGTCCCGCGGGCCCAGGTTTGCTCTACCTGTTCCAGCCGCGCCGCTCGCCAACCGTACGTCCGAGGAACACGAGCGGCCGAACGGCTGCGTTGCACCAGAACGCGAGGGATGTCACATCTGGTCTGCATCCTGTTTATAGTGTCACATGCCTTTCTGGGTGCAGTCAGCCTAATTATCCACACCATAAAAACCACAGGCGCAGGTTACGTGTGTTATTACGTGCAAAGACGCAATAGCGACTAAAATGCTACGTACGACTCAACTTCTTGTTTCAAAACAACTAGGCCTCATATTAAAAAGGAGCTATTACTCACATTTAGCTGGTATTGCAGATACTACACAACAGATGAGGCACCACGATATTCACAGCTGTGGCACTTTTACTGCTTTTTCCCCTCATTTAGCTTAAATCCACTTGTTTTCCAGCTTGCTTACGGGTTGCGTGTGTGCTGCTCATAGTTCTGTGTTACGAGAACAGACAATATACCTGGCTCTGCTTTTAAACCGCCCACCGCGAGCCAGGAAAACATCCGATACCCGACATTTAAGCAGCGTTCTGACCTCTTTGCAGTTCTTGGTGCCGATGAGACGGGCGATGGAGCAGAAGTTGTTGAAGTAGGTGCCGTGCAGCACCCTGAAGAGCGACTCCTCGGCCCCGCTCCACTGGACCACGCAGCACGCCGGCTGCTCCCGCTCGTCGTCCCCAGGACGCGGCTTGGTGGGCGTCTGGCACCGCGAGTTCCCCTCTGGTGCACCAACACAAACAGTGAACTACGGGAAGTGTCGGACACGCTTTGAAACGAGCTCCCGATCGCGCACACAGTGCAGGACATACAGCGAGGAACACTGCTATTATCTGCTGTTGGACGGCTTTTCATCCACACTGTAATTTATCCCCACGTCGGTGCACGCTCTGTTATTCCTGGACGCCGTTTTTGTGCACGTGAGCGTGCACGCAGACACACTACAGGGAACACGGGCTCCGGCTTAGCTTTTCGGATACTCAGACTAATGCTGTACACCCACAGCCAGAGGCAGAGAGCTCCACGTTGCCTGGCAACAGGCTGAATGCAGCGCTGCTGCGGCCACATGCTCCAGCTTGGAGTATCTTCATTAATCTGCTCCACAATCTGTTTTTTCTTCCACATTAGCTCAACACGTGTGCGAGCGTCTGCTGAGTCACTGGCTGAGCACATTTCCAAAGCTGACAGAGACGTCCGGCGAGGGAAAGAGCGTCCACCTGGGAGCTCTGGGTGGGGGGGGGGTGTTCTCCCCTGCAGCGTCACATGATGAAGGTGGGACCACTGCGAGAGGGGACAAAGTGTTTACGCTGGCGCGGAACGTACCGTTGGTTTATTTTGCTTGGCCTGAGCCGCGGTACTGGGACGGGACGGACGAGGCGAGAGAGCGCAGGATGCGATTTAGAGGCTATCATCTCCAGCCAAATTTTTTTTTTCTTCGAAGAGGTGCAGACGGTCGGACACGTGGTCCTTCCAGGAACCGGGGGGGCGCATTATGGTAAACGTTCCTCCCACTGGTCCAGTCAGACGGTGACTCAGAGTCTCAGTAACACTGTGCCTTTACTGTACGGTTGCTCACTGAAGTCTGGGGCAGTCTCCCATTAATAAACAGCCTCATAGATAGACGTCCATGTCTTCTTACCTGAGGAGGAGGTGGTCTCGCGGTCACTGTCGTCCTCCTTCCCTTCCTCAGCAGAGCCAGATGGTCCAGCACAGCTGGAGCTGGTGGGACGCTGCTGCCTCCGCCGCCCCCGGGACCTCTGCGACCGTAACATGTTCTGATAGACGAACTCCTTCGCCCCTTTCTTCACAGGCGCAGGGTTTAAAAGAAAGCAGAACTCGATGAAGTGACAACGGCCACACACACCGTGCAGGAGGCCTCTGTGGACTTTCTCCCACCTGCAGCAGGAAGCAGTCGACGCCGCACGGCTCGGCCTCCATGCGGATCTCCTTGCTCTTCCTCTTGTAAACGTTGGGCGTGGCGTGAAAGGCTGCGCGGGCGGAAACAATCAGTTACGCGGCGGGGAGCGGCTGGCTAGGCTAAAAGACGCCCGCCGGCGCTCTTACGGTGGAGGAAGCAGTCGTATTTGAAGCAGCGGCGGCAGAAGAGCGTGTGGAAGGAGTGCAGCGACTGCTCCCGCTGCACGGACTTGGCGAAGGGCCCGTCCAGGTTGGGGGTGCACAGGGGGGGCAGCTTCACCGGGCTGGAGGGCTCCAGCAGGTCCTTGTACCTGTTGGGGGGAGGAGGAGGGGGGGGGCTCTTTAGCGAGGCTATACATTTTTTTTTCCTCCAACCGAGGCTCTTTCAGATGCTGATGCGACCGTTTCTTTGACTCAGGGCGCCTGAAAGGGAGCCGCCATTCTCGCTCTCCTCCCGGACAGCTCCCGTCTCCATGGTGAACGCTAAGCAACGGCCCCGCTCGGCATTGTCGCGTCTCCGCTTTCACTGCCCCCCCCCTTCTCTTACTTTTCCTTGAGCTCCTCCATGGTGCCCTTGTAGGGGAACATCGAGGCGATGGCTGTGAAGATCTTATCGTTGGGGATCTTCTTGCTGCCGGACGAGTCCCGCACTTTGGGAGACACATAGGTTAGAGGCCCGGTCGCTCAGTAGGTTGTGTAACTAGAGCCAGGCCATATCTGAGGTTTGTGTGCAGTCCGAGTCTTGCTCACCCTCCGTTGTGCTCCTCCTCTTCCTCCTCACGAACGCCACGGCGCCCGCTTTGGACTCCTCCGAACCCTCCGCCGAGCTCCTCCGCATCGCCCGCTCCTCGTCCTTCTTCGCCGCCGGCTCCGCCGGGGTCGCGGCTTCCTCCTCCTCCTCCTCCTCGTGGTCAGAGTACTGACTCAGGGCCTCCACCAGCTCTTTGAAGATCTCGTCACTGATGAAGCCCCCCTCTGGGACGCAATTCAGTGACATCATTAGTATGTGATCTGCTAAAATTAGATGCAATGCATGTTGGGTAATGGAAGGAGCCGTGTTGGCGTAATCAGCTGGAGCACAAACCTCTGTCCCCATGGACACCGTCATAGTTGTCAATGAGCTCCTCTAAAAAGGCCTCGTCCTGTTCCAGCACCTCGTCACCCATGTAGGGTATGTTGTGAAGGAACGTCTCATCCTCCACCTACAAATAAAACGGCTGTCACCTAGAGTAAGTGCACAAAAGGGCTGGAACCAAGGTGCTGAGTTGTCATTAGTTCTGTTCTGTGAGCAGATGTCTTGACTGGTTTGGATGTTCTATAATACAATAATTATCATTCATTAATATGTCTTCTCAACTGGAAGCAGCAAATGTAAAGTGGGCCGAGGCTTTTTAGTTCTCACCATGAAGTTGTGCTGCAGAGGTGACCATGAGTACATGAAGGGGATTCCTGCCACCGTCGGCAGCGACCTCGAGGCCACGGCTTGAGCCTTGAACCCCGGAAAGCCGAACTCCACCGTGCACGTCTGTGCGGACGCCAGATGTGGAGTGAGTCATCCTCAGTTATTATTGGAATTTATACATGGGGGTAAACGCGCGGCCCGACCCCCCAGCAGGGAAAATACACCAAGCAAACACAACAGAGGGCAGAAGCTGGGATCCATTCCTTGTATTGATAGTTTTCCTTATATGTTTACCAATGAGTTGGTAATTAGAGCACATCGAACACGCACCTTCTTATTGGCCAGAGCTCCAGCAGATGTTGACAGAGGGATGGACTGGATCCTCAGCTTGGACCACTCGGCGTTGAGGAGACTCGTTTGCTTCTCAATCTTTTGTCTGTTGGACATAAACAAGGTCTAGGAACAAACAGAACACAGAGCTCATCACACATCCTGTAAGACACGTGCACCAGGCGCATAGTTAGACACACACCTAGTGCGATTTCACCCACGTGACGCACACAAAGTGTTTATTTTTAAATTAGCAGAACAGTCAGCGGTGACGTCAACCCACCTTAACCTCCTCGGCTTTTTTAAGGCGTTTTAATTGGCGAAGGCGCATGTACTCGGACTTGACCCTCCGTCTCCACTCCAGCAGGCTGCGGGAGGGGATGAAGAAGGGAGGCTGAGGCCTCGGAGGCAGTGGGGCGACGCCAGCGCTGGGAGCCGGAGACGGGGCTGGAGGTGGAGGTGGAGGTGGAGGTGGAGCTGCAGGAGCCGTTTCCTCCATGATTCTTTATGAACAGAAGTGGCAAAACGGTTAAGTTGCAATCAGAATTAAGTATTTATGCTCATATTCAACAGTCGATGGGCTTCTTCCATGTGGTTGAATGATCATAATACATCCTAGCTACTGACATACACAGTATAAACTACTCCCTCCCTCAAACTTCCCCATTCACTTTAGCTGGAATGTACTTGAACGAGCGCCCCCTTTCGTTGGCAAAACAAAACAACATGTAATGTAAAAAAAAAGAGAAAAGCTTTAAACTGTTGACGGTAGTGTATTTAGCCTGTTTTAAACGTACCTGTCCGAATATGGAACAAACGCGCTCCCAATGTAAATGTTGTGCAACTTAAATTAAAAAAACACATTTGGATTCAACAACACGGGGCAGCCACATTGCTCCGGAGTGGGCGTGCCTCTTCAGAAAAGCAATACGAAGCGGAGCAGAAAAGTGCGTAGTACAGTTTGATTCGTTTCGTAAATGCCTTAATGAGCATCAACTTCCCACCCCGGGATCAAACACAGCGGCAGATAAGTGCGAAGGCCTGAAGTGCGCTGCAAAAACTGCCCCCGGTCATTTTTCCCAACACTAAGATTGGCGCACACGCCATGAAGTGCGCTACGTCCTGTAGCCGTAGCCCCGTGCGAAGCCCCACAGTATCCATTTAAACGCGATCGCTGCGAAGACCTGCGCACCGAGCGCCACAATGACGACGCGTTCGCTGTGGCGGACGCGCGTGCACATCCAGTGTCGCAGTTATTAAATACCTTCAATTCCACGTCTCGCGTCCTCTTTGTTGCGACAAGAGGCTGCAGCGCGACCAAGTCCCTCTGTCTTTTTCTTTTTTTTTTTTCCTCTTTCTTTTTTAGTAGAAAGATCCGGAACAATTAAAGGCTGTTTTCGGGTCTGACGCAGATATCGTCTCCACACGACGAGGGGATCTCTGAGAAATCCCTGCGTTATCCACGGGCATGGTGCTGGAGGTTGTTGTTGTTGTTGTAGCTCACAAATAGCTGCGCACTTGGTCCGGTTGAGGCGACGCGAGCGGCGGAGTGACGTCTTTATTATGATCGCAGCCTTTCCTTGCCGAGGAGGATTTATTACTATTCTGCGTCCTGGGAATTAAAAAGTAGCGTGGAGCGGCCGCGGCACGGCCATGTACGCGCACACACAGGAACTGATGCAACTGTCCGCGGAGCTAGATCACCATCTTAAATGCGTGCGGGCAGCGAGCCGCTGTGTGCGGCGCAGTCGGCGACTAAGCGTCAGGTTCGGGAAGAAGTTGGAGCGGGTTGTCCGCGGTAATCGTATCGGCAATAGAGCAGCGAAGTGGGAATACACGATGGGATGAAATCGGTGAAACCACCACCATTAAAAGAAGTGCTACATAATAATTATGGTATCGTTATATTTTATTGGGGAAAGAGACAGAATCAGGACAGTATGTAAAAACATTTCATAAACGTGCAGATTTTAAAATGAACAAAAAAAAATAAGAATCAAAAATTATAAAGTTAATTGTTGAAAACTATATCCTAGCTACGGTTGCTTAACATTCCGCTGGACCCTCGGATGCTAAACAGCCCCGTTGTTGTTCCGCGCCTCTCCTCCAGGCTGCGCTCGTCACAGTGGATCCTGTGTGGCTCCCCGCACCAGTGATGCCTTCACGGACTTCGCGTAAATTTCCAAATTCGTTGAAAACTGACAGGATATCGTGACAAAAATTACGGTTAAATCACAATTTAATTTCTCGAATCGATCACTCCTCGAACAGCGGAACACCCCAGATCCACATTTAGCAGAGGAATTTGACGATTTAGATTCATTATCCCCTTGAAAATAATTGTACAGATTGTACTGAAAATTGCTTGTGTACGGTTCCCAAACGTCACATCCTTTTGTAAGATTGGAGCAAACAACAACAGGTAAAGTGTTGGCAAATAACAGCACCTCATGATAGTTTCCTCATGGGAAAACAGCCACCAAATGTTCAGCATAATCTTTAAATTAAATTTATTTTTCTAAAATGTTTTTATAATTTTTTTACACTTTCTTACATACTCAGCAAAAAAAAAAATGCAGGTAGTGTTGTATGTTTGAAAACTTAGTCTATTTATTATTAGTTTTTTTGTTAATGTCAGTGTCACTAGTTAATTTTATTCCAAATCCAAGGAAGAAACCACACAAATGTGACTTGTTTGACACAGGGTGGCGCTCAACAGCCGCTTTTCACCGTGGGACCGCATGTGCTCATACACACGTCCACCTTGGATAAAGGAAACTAGCTGAGCCTGCTCTGATATGATGTCATATATACAGACACGACTGCTTGTGTTTGCTGTTGCACCCCACTCTATCAAACACCATTAAATGAAGCTGTAGTGAACAAAAAGCCAAACAGCCGTCGGCAGACAAGTGCGCAGGAAGTTTTGAATTCTGTGTAATATTATCTGTGTGTCTTGGCAACTTTGCAGCTTTGATTGGCACGTTTTTAAGCGTGTATCTGTAGAGTTCAGAAAAAAAAACATCTAATCATTCACATCAAGTAAGAGCAGCCTCCTTTATCCAAAATGAAATGTGGAAGCAATTTCTGGCCGAGCGCTCCAGAACTTGGCCGTGTCCCAAGCGCAGCAGCTGAGGAAGAACACCCATCGCGGACGAGCCCTTTTGGTTCCACGCTGGACATCCCTGCTGCCTCTTTGTTACCGCAGAAGCTCAGCGTGACGTCAAACTCAGACGTGGTGGGAAGTGGGCGCTTGTCGTCAGCCACGCATGGTGCAACACAGCGCAGATAAAAACTAATATATTACTTGGTCACCGCAAGACAGATTTCCACACTGCAGAGACAGGAAGAGGGGTTGGAAAGTGTGATCTGCAGTAACACACGACACAGACGCTACTGAAACGCAGCGAGGCTGTTTTTTGCAAGCTACTAATTCATATTCTGATAACGTTGAATTACATTTTTGCGGCTCCAGCAGCAGCAGCTGCCCAGAGTCTGATAAACTGCCTAGAATTATGTCACTGGAGCCTGGGTCGAGTGGAGTTTAGCAGACCTCTGCAGCCCACCCCTCACCTCTGGTTGAGGCTAGCAGCTTCAAGCCAAGTCTGCCATTAAAGCTAAACACACCCCGAACTCAGTGGTGGAGTTAGACTGTGAGAGAAGAAGGAAGAATGTATGGAGCAAAGGACCAACTCTGCTTCTTCTGTGTTTTATTTGTGCTTCAATCAAGTACTAGATTTCTATGAATAAAAAGCCTTTAGAACCGCTGGGGATGAAACTTACATTCAGTACAAAATGAATGTTCCAAGTTTCCTTTCACGTGAAACATCACCAAAATCTCACCAAGGATGCAGATTTCAGATACTGTATTCACAAAAAAACAAAATGCGTCACCTGCTTTTAGGAGCCACTGCCGCGTGAAACTTTACGGGCGTCTATAAATTGCTTGCACTGATAAAACTCCGAATCAAAAGAACATCTGGCTTCTCCCGAGAAAGACAAAGGTGGTAGAAGTGAAAGCAGCAGATAGAGAGAGCGAGAGATGAGAGCGAACTAATGGACCACAGCGGCGTGGACACAATCAGAGGCTCTCTGTTCTGTCTGGTGAAACCGCCCATCCTCGGAAATGAGGGCTTCCTGTTGTTTAATAGACTCTTCCTGCAGAAAGGTTGAGATATTTAATTCCTACCCAACAGGGAAGAGGGACAGAGCATTGTCAAGCAACATGACGGCCACAAGTTCCTCACATATCACTTCTGGGGGTTTTGTGACGCTTCTCATCTTGGGTAAGTTGAAGGTTGATGATATAAGTACTTGCTTATTATTGCAGCAAAACAATGGGGCTTAGAGAATTCCATGATAGGCTTTATACTATATTATTTCTTTACATTATTTTGGTTGAATCATTATTTTAGAGTGATTTTTGTGAAAATTTGACCTTAACATGTCACGATCATATTAAGAGTTCCGCTGAACGATGCGAGACAAAGGGAGGATGCGTCCACGTCCTGTCGTTTCCCTTCAGCTTTGCTTCGGTCCCAGACTTTTGAAACAGGTTCCTTCAGGATCATAGTTCAGTTCATTCTGTAATCTTCAGGTTCGCTGTCCTTTTCTTGCTCTTGCAGCAGGATGCACGATGGTGGTTTGTCTGGTGGATGAGAAGGTGACTGTGCAGCCTGACACAACTACAGGTATGTGAAAGAAACACTCGATTTCACACACTCTATTTCTACTACACTAGGATGTGTGAATCATTCCTACTTAACTGAAAAACAAGCATAACCCCTCACTCACATTTTAAACATGTTTCTTAAATTTCACTGTAAAGTATCTGATAAAAACAGGATCAACAAAGCAATATTTCATAACACGTTCTAATGGAAACATCATCCATTTCCCAAACAATGTTTTGTTCTTATTCTCAAAATGAAAATGTGGTTCAATCACAGACGCCTGCCTTCAGACCCCCGAGGAATACAATTCACGTCTTTTACAAGTACAACTAGTTTCTGTGTGTTTGCGAGCGCTGTGGGGTTGTTTTGACTCAGTTCCTCGGGCTTCGTTTGCCGGGCCTGGAACGGACGAACCCTGCAAGCAACGCTTGGAGATCCAGCTTTCCTGCCAAGATCTCCCCGTGCGTAGTGTCGTGAGAGTCCAAGACAAACTCCCGGGGAGGTCTCCACCCGCGAGGGGGTCAACAGCAGTAGACACAAGCCCCCCCCCCCCCCCCAATGGTTCGGGGTCGGGGGTTAACTGAAACCTCATTATGAGCGGCCCCCACCTGGCTCCACTTCCTGCGTTTGTTCGTCATTCACCCCATGCAACGTCTGCGATCGACCCGTGAACTCCGGGTTGTGAAACAACTGGAACTTTGGAGCTCTCGCTGTTCGTCATCCTGCACCTTCTCTTTTTTTTTTTTTCTTTCCCCTGACTGTCCCCCTACTTCCCTTTGCCAACACCCCCCCCACAAAAAAAAAAAAAAAAACCTCTCGGCTCCTCCTCCGCTGAAAAGACACATTTCCTGATGTCATTACTAAATCAAAATGCTGCTCGGCAAACAGATGTTGTGTGAGGCCCAGCATGTGGATTCGGTGACATAAATTAACAAGCTCGGCCGTGAGAAAACATGCGCCATACATTTCACTTTTCACTTAATCAATGGAGCCCAGTCTTTCCAGCGCGTTTAGAAGTGGTGAGTGGCGACAGTGAGCAATGACCTCACAGACGTGGAACAGTCACGAGCTCCTCAGGACAACAAAGAGCAGCGTTTCCCACACTTGTGGTGGAACTATTAGGGCTTTTTTTTTTTCTCATGCATGCGAATGCGGCGAGCCTTTAAAACAGCTGCTCAACACTGTGCTCCGGCTTCGGTGGAATTAACCCAGATATGAAAATCGCGGCCGTCTGCGCCGCTCGCCCTGCACAGTCACGATCGCAGCCGCCCCCGAAAAACGCTAAGCCCTAAATGTTTACTTATGTTTCCTATTTGGCAGAGGCGGCCCAAAAGGCAAATAAATCCCATGCTGTGCGCCGGCCAGGCCCTTCGACTGTGAGAAACTGAGACTAAAAAGCAGAACAAGAGTTAAAGAGTAAGGGTTTTCAGATGTGAGTCCAGCCCAGCTTGGGTGTGCTCTCTTTTATTTGGGAGAATGAAGAGGACAATCTCTGTTGCCTCCTCCCCTTTAAAAAAGGAAGAAAACCCCAAAGAAACGTGCGCTGGAGAGGGGAAGAGCTCCTGCCAAGGCACAGGGGCTGTCAGACAGATCTTCGAGGAACATCTGGTAACCGCGGGTAACACTGTTTGGACATCTGGTAACCGACGGTTACCCCGCGTCTCCTCCATCCTGCCGGGTTTCCTGTTATGCCTCGCCGCGCAGAGCCGAAGAGGTTAAGCTTTATGGTACACGCTCACCAGTCGGGGGAAGCGCAGCTCCGTTCGTTTTTTCTGACATGAAGGGAGCGCTTGGTTTCATTGGGGTATTCCTCTCCTTCCTCTCCGGTGAGTGTGTGGTCTCCCGTCCGCCGCCGCCGCGAGCGGGAGGCTCACTTTGTGCTGACATGTGCTCTGAATGGAGGGAATGAGGCAAATACGTCAGTCTGAAAACCCTCTCCTTCTTTCAGAACCCACGCGTGGAGTGACGCCGGAGCCATTCGGTAGGTGACATAACCGGGTCCTGTAAAGATCCAGAGCCCGACGATGGTCCGAAGACAAACGCACCTTTGCCGCAGTTTCATAATTTGCATGAAAGTTGCCTTTTTCACCTCTTTTTCCCCTCGTGCCGATCGGTTCACAGCCTGCGGGGACGCCACCGACAGATGCCCAGACATCTGTGACCTGTGCCAATCGCTGGGCCAGCCGAGCCTCGACTGCCTGTCCACGCTGAACCAGCACCTGTGCCTGGCCAACTTCGTGGGCGCGATGGGCTCGCTGCAGAGCGCCGACCGGTGCAGCTGGGGCCTGGTCAAAGTGTGAGTACCGGAGCGCCGCGTTCCCCGCGCTCCCCGATGGAACACGCGTCTGAGGCCCCTCTCTGTCCCCCGCGCTCCGCAGGTCCTACAGCAACTTCAGCCTGTGCACGGAGGAGATGTCCGACTGCCTCCGGATCCCGTGGCCCAACTCTCAGGTGGAGCGGCTGTTCGTGGACGTCCACCACGAGTACTTCAGGGACTGCCCCTCGGAGGAGCTGAGCGACCCACCGGAGGCCGTCGTCTTCGCGCTGGCGATGACCCCCATCTGCCTGATCCCCATCATGGTCAGCCTCGTGGTGCTCAAGACCAAGAATGGGGACGGGAGCTCGTGACGACCACCTAACCGCCATGTAAATCTATAGACGGCGCTCCCCCCTTTCGCGCTAAACACAGACTGACGCTGCTCCATCTCACAGTGACCCTGAACAGGAGCAGAGGTTTCAAGGACGCCAGCAACGGACGAAGGCCGAGATCCTGCGGGCAAACTCCCTGCGTTTGACTGAGCTGTGACACCACGAACTCATGCACTGTGCGCCGTTGACGCTTTTCAATGAACGACTGCGACAAGACCCGTGTTGAACACGACGATGTCCGCATGTCTGATATATGGAAAAAGCACTATGTTTGCAGGGAGGAGGACACACAATGTGTAAGTCATTACACAGGAAAGGTTGGGGGGGGGTCAAAGGTTACACATGGGAGACGCCCAGAAAGCTGATCTCTTTCCTGGCATTGTCTGTTTCTCACCAGACACACGTCCTCTCCGTCCTAAACTCTCCCTCCCAAAACGTTCTCACGGTCGTGTAACGACGAGTTAAATGAAGCTCCAACCCGTAACAAAAGACTTTTTATTGTGTGTGTGGCACGGTGATGAACACTGAGCAACGACAAAAGATGTAGGTAATGTCTGGATAATCTTATGTTTGGACCATAAAGCCTGTAAGCTTTTAGATTTAGACTAAAATATGTATTTATAGACTGTTCTCTGTCTCTATCAGGACTTACTGTACCCTCACTGTGTACTGTATTCATTTTGATATGTATTTTTCTATTTTATACAATAAAATCCAATCTAAGTTGAATTGTTGACTCCATTTTACTCATTTTGGGATTGGGGTTCCCCACCTTCGGCCCCCCTGCGGTGCAGAGCAGACGGCACCGCTCTGGGCCTCAGGTGCTGTTCGGCCGGAGCGTCCGCGGCGCCGGCGGCGGCGGCCGTGCATCACGCCCTCATCTGGCACCACCATGGCAGGGCGGGCCTGCGTTTGGGTGTGAGCGTCAGCCCGCGTGGCGTTTTGTGTGGAAACGGGCTGGTTTGGTGCGAGGATGGGCTCCTTGCTTGCGTATGCGTGTGTGTGATTGTGAAAACATTACCCGTTCTCCAGGCCAGCTGCCACATGACATAAATTATTGCACAAAACAATATGTTGCTTCAACATGTTTAGTACAAAAATCAAACAGTCCATGTTGACATATCGCACAATTCAAGCGTTTCCAGTCAGGAAACCTCGCCCTCTAGTGGTTCATGTTTTCTTTTTTTTAAGTATACTGTCACCAGGGAAACGTAGTATGAGTCCATCTTTCTGCAGCAGCACAATTACATAACACTGTGAGATAAATCAACTTATACACAAATCACATGATCTGAGCACGATCCCATAGGTCCCCGTTCGGACGCTCGGCGCTGACACTGAAGGGGGCCGACTCCAAGCCGCAGGGCTGGAATCCTTTTTGAAATGCATCAGGCAGCACTTCATGTATACTCACGCTCTCCAAGAGATACTCTGTTATATAAAATCTGGCAGGGGTAGGTTTTGATTGACAAATTAGAAAAAGCTGGCAAACCACGACCAGTTTGAACTGAAACTGAGGAGACTTAAACAGTTTTACACTATAGACTATATGTGTTCAACTTTATTTATTTATTCTTATTTATATAACTGTACATTGTATTACTATATATAGATGGGGTATATATAGATCTGATCACAGGGCACAAACACTGCACGGCACAAAGATAAAGAAAAATAGATCTGTTAATTACTATTAATTACCAATTTGTAAGATGAAGGTTTATTAATGCCATAATTCATCGAGTCGCTCTTGAACCATTATATTGTATGTACGAACATGCACAGGTGCTTGACCAAGGAACCTAATGGTTTTGAACCGTGGGAGGAACCCGGAGAGAACCCACGCGAACACGGGGAGAACATGCAAACTCCCCCAGTCCGGGAATCAAACCCAGGCCCTTCTTGCTGTGAGGGGACGGTGCTGCCCCCTAATTTAATTTATGTTTGGGTGTTTTTTTCTGAAATACTAGTGGTGAGAGAGACTCAAGTGCGCCCATGCTGACGCTTTGAGTGACCTGACCTGAAAATGAAAAGTTTGCACCCACTGATGCGAGTCATTCGCTGTGACACATGGAATTACTTTGCTGTGTGAGACCCAGGCCTCCGGCTCTGCTGCGTATGAGCCCGCAGCACGACTGTACGTTGATGAGCGGCTCAATCAGCCGTAAAAACCCAAAGAAACACAGGAGCTGCGTCCTGCCGCCAGCTGAGCATTTGACTGACAGCAGAATAATTGATCTGGTTTGTGATGATGATGATGATGATGATGATGATGATGATGATGATGATGATGATGATGATGATGATAAAGATAAAGATGATGATGATGATGATGATGATGATGGTGAGGTGTCCTACAGTACCTTTGATCGCCAATGATAACAAAAGGTGCATGAAAACAAAAAAAATGTACATTATTTAAAGCTGAATATTGTGTAACTATAACGTGTTCTCTAAAATTAAGGCACAACAACAAAATAATTTTTTTTTTATTGGATAGAATTTTCTCTTCTCAGTTACAGTAGGGTAGTTTCTTTTAACTCGACTCATCTTCCAGAACACAACAAAGAACTGTGTGAGATAAAACCACTGACACCTTAACATGCAATCCTCCCGATTGTTGACAGACAGAACAGCTTTACAGAGAAAACACCCCGGCAGCCCGCTTTCCTCCCAGACGTTATGTGTAATGTTACAGCACATGACGCTGAGGCGTTTCAAAGTCCGCCAAGAGCAACGTGACCTTTGCGCGTCTCGTCTCATCTGAAGGAATCATGAACAGGCCGCAAAATATGACCCGTGGAAAAGTCCGGGAGCAAACAGGCCGGGCACACGTAGCTCCAGCTTAGCGTCAGAAGATTTGATTTCATTGTTCGGGCCCCGTAGGATCTCTGGAGGCCTGAAACAGAGCTCTGGTGACGGGGCTGCGGGCTGACGCGGATCAGAACACGGAGCGGGCTATCGGGGAGAGCCAGGCCCTGCTGGATGTCAAGACAAGGGAGCTGCAACAGTCTCCTCGTGATGAAGGACAAAGGAGATTAAAGCGCACACTCTGAACTTTAAAGTATCTGTTAGAGTTGGTTGTGACTTGACTGGTTTGAGTGACAAAACCAGTTCACCAGTGAGCTGTGATCATGTCCTATACAAGGTTTGGCCACTAGATGGCAGTGTTTGAGAGCGCATTGTGTTGCTGAGGGAACGTCTAGCTTCTAATAAACATCTCCGCACATTAAAAGAGAGGAATATGAAGATGACTGTATTGTAGCTCAGGCCACAAGCAGCTTGTTTTGTCAAAGGCCTGAAGTTTACTCGAATCGAACTGGGTTTTTATCCACCGATATCCTCATTTGTTCTACTCAACATCTGCTCACGTTCCCTCACTGGATCTACATTAAGCGGAACATTTTTGCGGTTTATGCGTTTATGCTTCGCTTCACAAACGCTGATCTGCCGTGGGTACGTAAAAAAACACTTCAACACAAATCACATGGTTTTGATACACAACATCCACATCTGCTCAGATGATCACAAAAGCAGGCGGATCGCATTGTACCTGTAGCGGCCGAGACGCAAACACTAGCAAACAGCCTAATGCAAAACATGAAAGCAGACTTACGTGCAGGTACAGTAAACACTGAAGGCTCCAGCAAACAAAGGTTTGTGCTTAGTGCTCCATTCTGTTCACAGGGAGCCGGCGTCGCCCACCTATGCACCACCTGACGGTGCCGGGGGATTAACCAGGCCACATTCACGCCTGGCATTGTGTTCGACTTCTATGCAAACGCAGCGGTGACACTAAGCGTGAACCTTTGATCTCGGCGCCGTCGTGGCTGGAGCTGCTGTTGCCGCGAATGGATCCCGAGCCTGGCGGCGGGAAGCAGAGCCGCAGACGTCGCCCGTGGCGCACGTGAAGAGCTGATGCCGCGCCTCACGCTGTCGAACCCCCTGTTTTCCTGAGGTTAATGACTCTGGACGTGCCAGTAGCACCGAACAAGTTCTCTGATGATGAGATAACACATCAAGGAAGGTGGTTGCTGCTCAATTAAAGAATTACAAAGCTTCGGGTGAGCGCGAGGAGCTGGCGATCATGTACAAACAGCTTCAGAAGAGGTTTATTGTGTGAAGGTAAACACAGACGCAGCTTCAGTGTGTGTTTATTGAGCCGCGCGCCCTCCTCCTCCAGTGACTCATCCTTTTATTTCCATATTCAACCATTTTAAGAAGGCAAACGCTATTGAAGCAGAGATCATCGTGATTATTAACGGGGGGGATTTTACCTCCTGTCTTTATAAGCCAACACACACACACACACACACTAGTACGCCTGCTGACCCACGGGTGTGAAAAGCTTATCCCACACCTCCACCTTCATGATGGCTTTGCCCATGGGACACATGGTGGCCTTCACATCCAGGTAGTCGCCCACGTAATTGATGCCCGACCCGACGGCCTCCTCGCGGACGAACCCGTGCTCCTGCTGCTTCTTCTCGTAATACATCTCCTTGTACAGCTCCTTGTCGCAGGCGCGGCCCTTCTTGTGGACGCCCACCGCGAACCAGTTCTTGTACAGGTTGTAGTCCCACGGCACCGAGAACATGACGGCGAGCGTCTCGATGAAGTCGTTGCGCGAGCGCTCGAAGAGGTCGTAGGTCAGCACGCCCACGCTGCCCGTGGCCTTGCCGCTGGCCTTGGTGAAGGTGCAGACCTCGGTCTTCATGGGGCGCACGGTGGGCTGCGGCGGGTTGTAGGTGTCCCCGTTCTCAAGGTGCACCCTGGGAAATCACAGACGCACACACTGAGCGGCTGTAGGCGCCGGCGGCGGCGGCGGCCGGGGCGAGGGCTCACCTGGGGTTGATGAGGCAGTAGTTGCCGGTGAGGTTGGAGATTTCGATGGTGACGCTTCGCTTGCTGGTCACGTCCGCCGCCGCGGCCTCGGCCGACTCCGTCATGTTCGCCGTGTGTGGGGTCTGTGCGAGAAACGGTGCGTTTCGCCCTGAGGATCACCTCGGACTGGGAGCGGAGCTACCTGTAAAGGGAGGCGCTGCTGGCGTTGCTTCCTCCTCCCTTCTCTAAAGGTGATGTGAACGCTCCCACTTGCAGCCCGGCCCAAGTTCGACGGTACACGCCCGCCCTCCGCACGCAAAATAGCGACGCTGAGAACAAATAACCTTGCTTTTTTCCCCTCTGGGGTAAAACAAGCACGCCCTAAGTTGAAGCGTTTCCAGCTGTTTCTGACTAGGCCTCATGCTGTTCCGTAAGCCGCGATCATTCACTCGGCACAATCATTTTCTCCTGCACGTGGCTTGTGATTGACTGACTGAGGTGGTCTGAGAGTCTCATTCCTCTGCTGTTGTGCAACAGAGAGAAAAAAAGAAGCCAACACAATCATCAAGACTCAGTCTTTTTTTTTTTGTTGAAAAGTCTTTGCAAATGGCGCACACACACACACACAGAAACACACACTTTAGCCGAAGACGGAGTGTTTCACTGCCAGCGAAGAACAATATTGTTACCAGGCCGATTAAAAAAACATCTATGCAGATATTCCATCTGTTGCTGCTCATTAGAATTGGACGGATCCTGCTAAGAGATTAAAAAATGATCACTGTTCATCAGTAATAATCAAAGCACGCTCTGTTAAGACAAAAACACGAAACAAACACAGCCATTGGATCTTGATGTTTTATTACCATAATCAGAAAAGGGAGCGTGGAGTGTACACGAGCCCAAGGAATGAGCTAATGGAGAATCAATGGGCTGCCTGTCAGATACTGATATCTTTCAGCGGACACAAAATGGGGATGACAGCGAAATCACTCATCTCCCGTCTCCCGACGTCCGTCTGGGTGGAACCGCCCAGGCCGAGCGCTACCGGCCCATTTTATCAAAGAGCTCCACTTTAACGATGGCTCTGCCGACGGTGGACATGGTCGCCCTCACGTCCACGGACGCGGCCGCGTGCTCCAGCCCGCCGCCGCTGGCGTCGGCGCGGGCGAAGCCGCCGCCGCCGCCGCCGTCCTTCCCGTCGTACATGCGCTCGTACAGGGCCCTGTCGCAGGCGCAGGCCCGCTCCAGCACGCCCACCGCCAGCCGGTTCCGGTACAGGTTGTGGTCGAAGGGCACGGAGAACATGAGGGCCAGGCGCTCGGAGCACGCGCGGCTCTGCATGTGGAAGAGGTCGTAGGTCAGCAGGCCCACGGCGCCCGTGGCCGTGTTGTCGTCCTTGGTGAAGGAGCACACCTCGGTGCGGCCCACGCGCACGGTGGGCTGCGGCGGGTGCTGGCAGAAGCCGCTCGACATGTAGACCCTGGGGGGGGAAATGACAGACGGTCCCTTAGCGAGAGGCAAATGACAGTTCCGTGTCACGCTTCCCGCACGTTTGACGAGCGGGGGAAAAAAAAGCAGTTTTGTAAGTTCGCCGGAGATTGTCAGCGCACTTTGCGAGGGCGCAGCGCCCGGCGCTGATGGATGCACCGTGCCGCCGTGCACTTCCAAGTGCACCTGCATGCAATGCGCAATGAGGCGACGCGTGTCACGGCGTGATGGATCGGCGGATGTTCCCGGCGAAGTCGATGTCACACATGAGAAGCGGCCGTCCGAGACGCGCCCGGCGCCGGATAAATGTGGAGGCGCCGAGAAACTCTGGCAGATGAGTGCTTTTATTCATTTTATTGTTTTGTCCTGACTCTCCAGAGATCAGACCACAACCAAGATGAGGGGGGATTTCTACAAAAGCTTCATAGACTTAATTACACGAACTCTAAAGAACACGATCAACCTGTAGAATCAGTGACGTACGCGCGTTCTTCTTCGTGTGCTGTGTTGCACATTTACCTGGGGTTGATGAGGCAGTAGCCGCTGCTGACGTTCGTTATTTCCACGGTGCAGTTCCTGTTGCTGGTGAGAGTCGCTGACACTGCCTCCGCCGTTTCTGGCATCCTGTCTGCGAGAGGAACAGGAGTGAAGTATTTACGTCCCAATGCATTCGGTTAAGAAGGAAATCACCCCAATTGCTATTTTACAAGAGCTACAAACAAATGTACCAGTAGTTTTTTTTTAGAAGAACCTAGACACATGATTCATTTATGCTCTTGCTACAGTCGAAGTCAGATTATTATAGTCACCTTGTGGAGATGTGCTCCAATCCTGCTAGACAACAGCGTCAAGTCGGTTTTTCGCAGGTTCTGGAGGGAGTCTCCAGCGTGTGATTCCACCTTCACAGGACTCGTTCCAACACGAGCACAGGCGTGTCCACCACCAGACAAGCAAACACTGTCTGTTTGAAGCACAAGGGCTCCGACTGCACTCAACTGTACCACAGTGTGCATAAACAGTTATCAGTAATAAAGTGATAATAACAATAATAATTCGAGTTATTAACCTCATTCACGTATTATTGACACATTTAATAATGGGGTTTGACTGTGTGTCCTCCACACCTACTGCGGTCATGAAGTTGCTCCACAGTGAGAACACAGGCTGATGCTCTACAGTTGGAACCACCGACTGGAGGATTAAAGCACGCGGGCGTTTTGGGTTCCTGTACAAACACTGGAACCGGCTCGGCTCGCTCTGCACGTCTCCCCGCTCATCGACCTTTAGCTTCGGCCACTGAGAGGCCACAAAAACCACAACCTGCAGAGATCACATCACCTCCATCTGAAACTATTGTTTTATTAGAAGTGAGACTAAACCTTAAGGTAATTGGCTTCATTTCATATATTTTTAACGAGCTTTCCTCTCCGCTCTGTGGGGGCCTGCGCTGCGCTCCTGATGAGGTGTGTTTTATGTTCCCACTCGCTCGGAATGAAAGTTTAATCTCCCGGACATTTTTTTTCAGCTCCCTGTTTGTTTTCATTACAGGTGTTGGCTTGTTGAAACTCCCCTACATTAGTCACAAATTTCAACACAGTCTCTGGCATCCGTCCCTTCACTGCCAGCCCCGCTCCCACTGGAGAGCAAAGCAGAAGAGACACCGGCTTCCACTGTGCAAGCGGAGCATTATGCAACGCTGGCGTCTGTGCAGGGTTGTACTGTATTTATCCATAAGATTACGTGGCCCCGGCGTATCCCCCAGTTAAGTGTGTTTTGCAGACGTTATGTATTTTGAGATGTGTTCGTTATTCCGCCAGCCAGTTGAAGTAATATTATGGCAGCTGTTCTTTTCTATACATCAGGCGTCTGGAAGTGGATTCAAATCGTTGAGCTTCGGCGTTTGAAGTCACCAGATGGCACCAGACATACATTTGCAAAAAAAAAAAAAGTGCATTTGCACTACACAGACGTCTGTCTGTAAATGTTTGCGTTGTGATGGCGAGCCAGCGGCTGCGGCAGGAAGTCCTCCACAAACACGACGCGCTCGGCATTAGCGGCCTTAGCGGCGTCCTGTGCAAAGAGCACGGCCGCCGCCCCAAAAGTCGTCTAAGAGACGATTAGAAGTGCAAAGAGGGGCGATATAAGCAGTTAAAGGTGTAAGATTTGGAATAAATACATCGCCCTCGCTTGCAAAAATAACAGGAAAGACAACAAAGAGTCTTGAACCGTGGGCTTTAAGACTAATCTAATTCTGAATGACACACAAAAACGTGTGTTTATATTAAACGCATCACCTGATTTATGCCAGAACAGAGCCTGATTTCCTCCTCATGCTAAGCAGGTCTGTTGTATCTTATCACACTAGTGTTATCTCTGCACGCTCTTACTGTCTGCACGAGGCAATTAAGAGGATGATGGAAGGAGGCAAAATCAACAAACTGCATTCATAGGATGCAGAGACTTTTAAAGTGTTACGTGCAAGACTAAACATGTTAACTACGATTTTGCAATTTATTGCTAGCAGCCGCTATATACAATTATCCACTATAACACAACACTTATTAGTCTTATGTCTCCTCTTATTATGTTGATACAATGTGACGATAACACTTCAAAGCTAGAGCCTGCACGGATTATTTTTATGCTTTGGTTTAAATTCTCTGTGAGAAGCAGGTTACAGCAGCAGCCAGGTGACGGACTGAGGACCCCTGGTGGTCAGGTGAGAAACAGCAGCTGTGATCAGTATATTTTGGACATTTCATTTTCAATGCAGGTGCAGAGTTATACAGCTGTTGTTGTGAAGTTCCATGTTGCTGTAAGCTAATGTAACAGTGGAGCAGGAGGCTGGCGTCGTTTACTCCACTACAAAAGAGTCATTATTCGCACCCACACTGATTAGCAGCAGAAGAATCAGTTCCACCAAATGATGTTTTCGTGCTCAATTTGCACGTTTACAATTTGACTTTGCAGCTTTTTATGACAGCACGTGTTGTTTATACAACATATCGAGAATGAAAGAAACACAAATATCCCGAAACACGCCACATACTGTATCGCAGGAACAGGCTGCTGATTAATAGCAGGCAGGTCAGGAGTAAATGATGTTATTTTATGACACGGTTCCACGTTTGACTGAAATAATCAAACAAATAAGTTATTTAATGATGTTTATGAACTGAAGTGGGAAGTGACTGATCATTTCTTCTATCTGAATGTAGGAGGCTTTCAAGGATGCTCCCCAGCTCTTATGTTCATTATCGCAGACTGGTTGTCAAACGATCCTGGTTATGAAATAATTCCTTTACGTCCATGTGATGTTCACATCACGGGCTGTGATGTAGAAACGCCCACTTAGGATCTGTGAAAACAACCATGAGGGTAAAGCACTCTTCTGATGTAGTTGTGCCAGAGTTAAAAAAAAAGAGCTGCAACATACTGTAGAATGATGATCACATCCCTGCTGTTCTGTGGATGTTTAGACTGAACGGTGATAATTTATTAACCTTAAGGTTGACATATTTTTTTTAAATCATGCAGTGAAATATGATAAAGAAAGGCCGCATGATTTATGGGCACATTCACATTCCTGCTGCATATGAAGTCATCCACCGTGCAGCTCTAATGATGCATAACATCAGTGACACTTCACTCTTTGGGCCACACTTAGTTCAGTCACACAGCAGCGCTTTATCTCTGCTCTTATACCTGATGCTAATCATTTCTCCTGATCCAGCGCAGTTAGCGAACCTTTAACAAAAGTCTCCAAATATGAGACCAAAACTGAATTAAACAAGTTGTTCTGTGAAAATCTAAATCCAACAGGACGTGTGCCTGATGGGACCAAATGAAAAGGGCAATGACTACAGTGCATATGTTTCAGGATTGCAGAACTACATTACATGTCTGCTTCCAAAAGGTCCGAGGGAGACGTAATAAACCCAGGCATGGTTAGAATCTGAAATACAGCGCATGCGTTTTTGTGATGACAATAATAATCTTTATGAGCAAATTCATTTAGAGCTGGTTTACACACAAGGAGTCTGACAAGTGGAGCAGAGATGTTTTCTTGACTGAAGGATTACAGTCATTAGTTTGTCATCAATACGATAAGTGGGATGCAGTAGGATGATGCACAGAAATGCAGCCGCTTTTGGAACTGAACTAGAGGAATCGACAAATTTCAGAATGTAAAAAGCTCTAATAAGCTATAGCTACAGTATGAAGTGGTAAAAGGTCTGAACAGCTTATTAGCTTATTATGTTTAATTGGTAGATTTATAGCTTAGTCTCGTGTTTTGTCATAGAGAATGTAAAACAGAAGCTTTTTAATGTCATCCGTACATTGACCACAGACAATAATTCAACGGAGGAATTCCGAATTCCAGATAATCAATTCACCTTGTGATCCAATCACTTCCTATAAATATCCCCTGTTTTAAATATCCCATTACTGCGTCATAAACCTTCCGTTTCATCAGCCTTGAGAGGAGGAATTCCTGATTAATCCCTTCAGTCCTCGACAGCGTCCTGTAAAGGTAAAGGTCCTCAAACCCACAGGAACGGGCAGGGGAAAAGGGGGATTATGCAAACTTCACAGTGATTAATATTGGCCAGAGACGTATCTGCGCTGATGGGAGCCGGGAGAGGAGCATATTGATTGATTGCTGCGGGGGGCGCGAGGTTCTGCACATTTACTTTTTGATGAATAGGCTGTCAGCGGCGCGAACAACGAAATATGGCCCCGTAAATGAATGTTTAAGCGATTATGGTATAAGTGTAAATATTACACATCCATTAGGGAGGATTACATTCGGTGCCACTTTGAGGAGGGGAGGAAATAAAAGGGAACATGCTCGGAGGAAATCACACAGCTGAGTAGGTGCGTGGAGAGCTGGGCTTTTAATCTGCATGTATAATGTATGTATGTTTCAGAGTCCTGACATTAATCTGTGTGTGTGTGTGTGTGTTTATGTAGTGCTAATGTGTGTTTAAGAGGCCAAGGGTCTGGAGACGGGCGCTTCAAGCTGACAGAGCATGCCGGCGCATCCGCCCGCTCAAATTACGGCGCGATCAAACGCGTCCGGGGTCCTGCACTGGAGGTGAGAGCGGGACCGAACGGCTGCTTCGCACATGATTTGTGCCCGGCGAGGATTAATCCCCCCACCTAAGGAAAATCAATAGCGCCGCGTGCAATAGGAATACATTTGTGTCACCTCCTGGGGACGGGGAAGTGGGAGCACATCAGCATGACTAAAACCCATCCAGCAGCGTCAGTGGGGGGGGGGGTCCCCTTCGTACAGTATCGCTCTCCGTCTCACAGCTCGTCTGAAATCTTTAACTTTAGAGGCTCGAGTGTGTGATCAAACTATGCAGATGAATTCACCACATCCATCATTCATTGTTCGGGTGAGTGCTTTGCGTTCTGGCAAACTCTCCCCCACATTGGACCCCGGTGCCAACGGAGGCCGGACGGCTCCGCTTAAATTATCAGCGAGCAGACAGGAGTTTTTATTCAAACGTACATGCAAATGCATGTAGTCCTTTATTCCAGATCCATGTAAACACAGGCTGATGTTGGAGAGCGGCTCGCGAGAAGCGTCGAAAACACACACGTGCACGTCACCAGCGCCGCGACGAGAGGATGATTTCTAACACAAACAACGGTCCCAGTGGGAGAAACCGTGTGTGTGTGTGTGTGTTTTTCTCAACAGCATGTCAAAAGACTGGAATGAAAACAAATCTGTTCTCGGCATCGCGGGCTGGTTCTCGCTAAATAACAAACGTGAATAATTAATGCTTGTCGTGTCCTTCAAGCGCTTGCTCTGCTCTGTGCAAAACATCTTGACCTTCGACCTCCGTGGCGCCACAGAAGCGTCAACATCCAGTTGGCCGTACATTTCCATACACCCGCTCTCCCATTGACTAAATAATAAACACCGGGGTCCTTGTTTGCCACTGATCTGCTGTAGACAAAATGGACGCGAGATCAATAAGGCCTCCTCCCTCTCTCCATAAAGACATGGACGCCCCCCCGAACCCGTCTTTGCCCAAATCATCCCCATGTCATCACATTTTCCATCAGCTCGTCTGCAAAATTTGCTATTAAGTCACTTCCACAACACAACCCCTCGTCCCCTGCTCCATCCCACTTCATAAGAAATATATAAAAAGAAAAAAAAAATATATATATATATATATATATATGTAATATCCTATTGATCCGAAACCCAATGGGTAGTGATGATCTGTAAACAGACGAGTGTTCAATAAGAGCTGTCCACTTCTCTAGAGAGGTGACAGACAGATGGTGGATGTTGGAGGGGGGCGGGTTCTAAGAGGGGTGCTTGCGGCTGTGGGAGACGTGGTGGTGGTGGTGTGTGTGTGTGTGTGGGGGGGGGGGGGGTCAGTCTCAGTATCTGTGTGCCCCGGCATCATTTATCAGTTTTATTGCTTTCTTGTCTTGGTGCCGGCCACCGTCGCCCCTCACCTGGCCCTCCTGCACCGGCGAAGCCTCGCTCCTCGGCTCCGCTTCGATCAGACTTCCTTCCACCCAGGCAATTAAAAGTCTGCGGCTCAGGGTGAACGGATGAAAGGTGTGACATTTCACTTTTGACTGACGATGTATTTAGAGTAACAGGATGGACAAATGCATCCAGGCACTGGTATGGATTCATTTTTATCCCCTCTGCCCCCCCCCCCCACAGTAACTCTCCTGCTGTCTGATTTTGCCTCCTCCTGAGGTGATGGGGTCTGGTTGGAAGGGAGTGTGCCCCACACCCTACCTCATCCTAAATCATTACTTGACAGTTTAAAAGGGCACACAGCAATGGATGGCTTCTTCCCTCGGTTTCCATGGTTATTTTCTTTCTTTTAACCCTTTCCCTTTTGTGCTTTTTGATAAAGTGAGCGGCTCTATCTGTACTTACGCCGCTTCTGTGTCAAGGTCATTTGTCACAGAGAGAGCGCAACACAGGCTCGCCACCTAGATGGGGGGGGGGGGGGGGGGGGGGGGGGGGGGGGGGGGGGGGGGTTGGGGCAGATGTGTGAGAAGGGCAAAATTAGGATAATTCCCGGGTGTTACGTTTTTACAGGGAGAGCGTGAGTCGGATTTCAGCCGATCCAGGAGGTGCAGCTTTCATCTAGACTGAACTTTGTTCAACCCGAGCCACCTCCTGTCACAGGTGGCGGGTGCCCGTGCATTAATGGATTTTTGTAGTCAGGTTATTGATCCAGCTTAGTGAATGCTTCTAATGTTGGTCGCTCTAAAAAAAAAAAGAAACATTCAGTAATAAAAACTGACAGATGAGACATACAGTATCAAGAAATTGGCTGCAAGCTACCAGATAAAAATAGCAATACTAAAAAAAAACACATTTACAGCACACAAGTACAAGCTGTATTGTTGCAATTTGATAATTAGTCTTGTTAATTCATATAGATTAAAAGGATGCGGCAAATCCTGAAGGGAAAGGTGATGACTAGCAACAACCGCCACACACATTCATGGGCACGTTCCCTGTATTGATCTGAATGGTCCAGGGCCCCGAAAGAGGCCGTGAGGTCAAAGCCACATTCTGGCTAAGTACCTGTAAAACAAACGGTTCCGTCAATACCGATGCTGTGACCTCGTCTAACTCGGATTCTTAACAGAGTGTGAGTGCACATGAAAACCCGCCATCGCTGGAGTTCTTTAATCCGAAAGCCAAACGAACTACAAATGTGACAACTCGGAGCAGGCGCGAGCAGAATGCAGACGGTTCTCAACACAATGAAACCTCCCCGGGTTCAATCTGCAGTAGTCGTTGATGTGCTGGACCGGCCTGTAATCAGCCGGAGTGACAATAAGCAAAGCGTGCAGAAAGCGAACGCTCGCTGTGAGTGTGACTTCAACAAAGCAGCAGGCCTCCACTTCAAAATGAGGTCGGCGGCTGAGCTGGAACCACTTCCTCTGGATAAACACATGACATTCGCAGCAGGGAAGCGGCTCTGTCATTCTCCTGAAGCATGTGTGTACAGTATATTGGACCAATTGAAAATGTGTTGTATAATCAAGAACATGCAAAATAATAATTTAAGGTTTTATAAGAAACAGCTGTTTGGAAACACTGAAAAATGTTTATGATTTGAATGGATGCACAGTTTTACTTCAGGAAAATAATATTGATTTGCATTTAATAATAATTTTATTGAAATTATGAATGATTTTTGAGGAAAAGCATAAAGAAAAAGCCTTTTTTAGCTGGATCCATTATGTTATTTCTTACAGCGTAGGCAGGCGATAACAATAGTTTCTTTCTATTGTTCTAACTGGTAAACACCAACTGGCAGCACATTTATCAAACCAAACCTGACTAATGAGGACAATTGATCCTCAGATATTCCCAGTCAGCAATAATCAAATGCGTCTTAAGATCCACGCGTATTGACCAGCGGATCCACCGTTATCATCCAGAGTCCTGAACGTAACGGAAAATGATTTCCATATGCTCCGAAAAAAGCTGAATATGGATAACTTTAACAGCAGGGTGATCTTATAAAAAGAAAGCTGGCAAATCCAAATCTGAATCATTAAACAAATGGACAGAAGCCATCCTACTGTTGCACAATTACTCTAAATCGTCATTATTTATTAGGTTTATTGAGCTTGTGCTTTTGTTTGTTTTGAAAATGGCTGGTTTTGCCAAACTTGTAAATTGTCCAGAAAAGACGATCTCATAAGAGCACAAGCCAAAAAAAAAATGATTAAACAGACTTTCCTCAAATCAGAGCTCAAAATGGATATTTTGTTATTATAGCTTCGGAGCCAGCTGTAACCTGCCTTCGCTGTATTGCTGTGTTATTGTGCTGTCTTACATAATATTGCTTTCCTGCTATATCAAGTATGATGGATTGGTGTTGCTTGTACTTCTAAACTCTGTTTTATACTGGCAGTCCTGTATTTATTCTGTGGAAATCTGCATAACAAGACCCTTTGTCTGTTACGTGATTGAAGTTTGTTCAGCAAATAAACCTTTTTATTTATTTCCACATTAAATTAAACATTTTGCTTTGGAAACAGCACAATGGTTGTGGCAAGTCCAATAAATGCAAGCTTGGGTCACAGCAGTATCTGCTACGTGACTAGGATTTGTTATTGTTAAAATAAATATATTAAAGGCCACACTGACCAACTAACTACAACTCACTTAATAAAACAGAGTAGCAAGAAAGAACATGAACAAGAACTGGAGCTTAAATACAAGCACAGGTGTAAGTAGTTGACAAGATTAAACAGGAAGCAGGAAGCAAGATACAGGAAGTGATGTCATACCTGCAGACACACCAGACCTAAACAACAGCACCCCCGAAGGCCGGAGTTAGTGGTTCAGTTAGCAGCAGCATGAGGGTTGGTCGTGAAGTTCATCCCAAGTCTAACTGAAAGAGCATAAACTTTTATTTCACACACTGATGAGAAGTGATTCTGAATAATCAGTTCCAGCCAATTAAAACCACAAACTCAAAAACACATTCAGGCTCATCTTTAGTGCGTTCACGTTGCTTCCCACTGAAGCATGTTTCATCCGCTCCTTCTGCTGTGTCACAATATTAAGCAGGAACTTACTGTACAACATGTAACTGCACTTTAAAGACACCAATGCAAATACTGAGGATATTGCACTTACTGTAAACAAGCTGAAACAGAAACCGTTCCTGCATGTGTGTTCGCCGCGATAGTTTAATCACCTCCTTAGTCATCAACAAATGACTGCAAGTGCCAGGCAGACCCCGAGTCAGCTTAGCAAGTAGACAGATGGCTGGAACAGAAAAATCACAGGCTTGGAATATTCTGAAGTATTAATTGGTGGGTATGTGGTTTGAGCTGGATACTGTATGTGTTAGTCTCGTCAAGCAGCAAAGAGGCTGTGGATGAAGTGACGGCTCTTGGCGTTTTGCTGCAGACACCATGTTGTTATTACTATCACGCTGCCGAACTGCTCTGTATTCAGAACTCCAGTATATTCCAGGTCTGCTCTGATGTATATATGTTGCATGTTGTTGTTTTATACAGTGCAGTCGAAAATCTGCGATCCTCTTTAGGGACTGACATCCTCATCTTAAAGTGTGTTTAATACAGTTACTAAATATTAAGCCAAGAAGTCAAAACATGCAGTAACTACAAACTTCAGAGACAAAAACGGTGATAAATCGCATGCAACAGCACCTACAGTACTCTGATGACTGATATTGAAAGCTTTCACTGGTCTTTAGCCTCCATTTGCAGCTTTTGCTCGTGTTGGAGAACAAAGGTGTTCAAAGAACATGAGGATATTCCCCAGAGTTCCCCTCTACATAAAAGCCTGAGGCTAGAGAATAAATACTCAGAGCCTCCTCACTCACTTAGCTTTTGATTTCTTTGATTGTCTGCACAGTCTCCACTACACCTCCCCACAGGCTTCTGAGCATTAACTGAAGGACTTTGATGCTGCAGGCTTTACTTAATTATTTTGTTCACTCCAGAAAAAAAAATCATTAAGTGTTTGTCTGTGTGTGTCTGCGTGTGCATGGCAAGCGATCCTTCAGCCTGAGGAACCTGGGGAATAATCTAAGATTAATCTATAGGCATCCAGTAGAACTCCCAGGCTGCTTTGGCACCTGTGCAGATGGCAGACCTTAAAATATCAGTTTCCTCAGAGAGGTGAGAGCTTGAGAAAGTGAAGCACCAGGCTTCATAGGAAAACTCACACCAACACATTGTCAAAGAAGAGAGAATAACATGCACCGCGGTGCCCAGGCTCCTCAGAACCTTGATTGTGTGCATACAGTAGGAATATAAATACAGTCGATTGTTAATCATGTCTTAAATCATTGGTTGAAAATGTGTTCGAGAATATTGGATAACACCAGTTTAAATAAACAAAAAAAATGTTCAATAAACTTTGAAGAGTTTTTCATTTAGCCAATTTACTTTATTGTGCTTAAGACTGTGCCCATCTCTTCCATAGCTCTACAAAATATTCTGTAAGAGTCCTCGAGTTCTTGTGTGCATGTGCAGGTGTGTGCAATTCAAATAAATGATTAATATTCAGTACCAGTGATGTGTGCACGGGCTGCACGTACGATTTGGTTCCAGACATAATGAGGTTTTGATTGGTGAGGTAATTTCGACCTAATAGCATTTTCTTTAAAAGCCTAAACTGCGAGTCAACGTCGGTGTAATGGAAGTGACAGTGGACAGACAGAGAGTCAGACAGCGTGCGTGAAGCAAACGGGGAGGAAGCGAGAGAGCGCAGGCGGAGGCAGGAAAGAAGTAGACGGGCAGATGAAATTACACCTGCAGGTCTGTTAGCTTTAGCAGCCAGCGTCTAGCAGTGTGATGTCCCACAACACATCCCAAGGGTCTGTGGGAATAAAGAGCGAGTAAACCTCACATATCAAAGTTTCTTTTCTCTCCCACCGCCGTTATTGCTCCTGTGCCTCTCCTTGACAGCCCCGTGATTCATTTCCTCCCGCCTGAAAGACGGGAAATGAATAGAAAGCTTGGATATTGTCAGGCACTAAATGGGAAAGCAGTTGCTCTGGAGACACAATGCAGGTGCAGGTAGGAGCGGCTGGGCTCAGTTTAAAATGCCACTCAGCCCCGGCGCACGGCGCACAAGGGCGCCTGTCTCACGTGGCTGCGGGGATAAAGGAGGGGTTGATTGGGTGTGTAAGATTCACGCATCAGCGTGGTTTAACTTTGAGTGGGGAATTCATCTCCTCGCTGTCAGGCGGCGGCGGCGGCGGCGGCCCGGCGCTTTGTTATACAGCCACGCTCCGAAATGAGAGGGGCCTCTTCGGGTTCGCGTTCAACAAAAGACGATACGGCTGACCTTAAAGTTTAACCTCTGGTGGTGAGAAAAATAAATAATAACTGGCATCCGGGGGAAGTCTGAGCCTGCGAGTCAAATCTGCCACACACACACACACACACACACACACACACACACACACACACACACACACACACACACACACACACACACACACACACACACATGTTGGAATGCTCATACAGTGATTTCTTTTAGATGCTGCATGAATGAGGAGCACAGGACAATACATTTTTTTCCCGGGCTCCGGGGAGAATGGGCTCGCAGCTATGGATGTGGCTCTAAGCTGTGATGAGTCAATGTCAACAGCTCAAGGCTTGTGCACCGGGGGACACTGAGCCGTACCGGAGGTTTCTAAGCCACGCGTCCAAGTAAGACAGCCGTAATTCGAGCTCCCTCCCTGAAGTGCATCCCAGATAATTAGGATTAACATGTCAAATAGAGGAATGAGGAAAACATGCTTGAACCAAACATGGATGTGTGCTCTGTTAGAGGAATAGATTTCATGTGACTTAAATGTCTCCATACATTTTCATTAGGGTGAGCGCTGGGCGGTGACGATAACATCCACCGACTGGAAGGGAGCGACCGGGGAACGTCTAGAACCGGGGGAACGTCTAGAACGGAACCAGGGGCGGCTCTGCAAGACGGGTCTCAGACAGGGCGGCCGATGCCGCTCATCGCGGGCCCTGACCTTCTCCCTATATGAGCCCCATGGGGCCGTGCTCTTTGTTCCAGACGGCGCTGGTACCGCAAGTCGCCACCCCCTGTGTCGCAAACCCGTCCACTCGCAAATAAAAATGCTGCTCGAGCTAAAAACAATGGGGGGAAGATGAGATTGTCCATGATTCACGTCTGATTCACAAAGTCGTCGTAAATAGGGCTGACTTGAAATGGTACAGAGACATTCAAGCTGCATTTTATGCCAAGAGCAAAGTTAGTGGGATTGTGATTAAGGTTGAACTCATGGTTTAAGCACAAAATGAAGTGGATTCAGATTCACTGGAATCCTGTAAAGTATCTCACGGCCGTGATGAAGACGAAGCATCAAACATGACAATTAGTTGACAGATTCATTGGACTGGGAGGATCCTGAGTGGAGAGAGGGCGGCGCTGGTAATTCAGTGGGAAATAAGGGTCCGTGCAAGACAATGGGCCGGGAGATGGAGATCGGAGGAAGAGCACGTGGGGAATTGATGCGGCAAGCGTGACAAAAGGTCCGTGTAGCGGCGGCTCTCAATTACTGACCTCTGTCACTCTCGGGTGTCATGGGTGAGGTCTCGCCCGGAACAAAGAGACTCGCATGGGCAGGATCAATCAAGAAGATTTATCCGCCGGTTGGGACCATTTCCCTGCTAACTACGTTTACGCTAGCTCTCTTTTTGACAGTTAAGCCACGTGTGACTACAGAGAAATAAATATATATGTAAATATATGACACAGTTTCCCAAACTTATTCCGTTTCACCCAGGATGAATGGTGGCGTGGATCAAGATCTGTGCTTCTTGTGCCTCAGAGTCACCAGAGTCAAGTAGCCCCCTGTAGACGGGCCATATGGGCCAGGACGGGCTTTACGGGCTGAGCGCCGTGCCAGTTCCTCTGCTGATTTCTCATTATCGGGGAATAAATAGCGCAAGACAACAAAACAGTGGCCCTGTTGTGTCACAGCCGTCCTGACTTCGGTGTGAGACAGATGGTACCAACTAAATGGCAAGATTTGAATAGTTGGAAAATGGGCAGCAGCACTGAGCGCGGCAAACGAACCGCGACGAAGACGGCGCTGGTTCGCGGCTAACGCCACGACCAGCGGCCGGGTCTCCTTCCAAGGGGGCCGACGGACGGGCGAAGAAGCCGAGGCAGAAAGGCTGCCTGTAAATAGAGCCCGCCGGCTTCGCTTTCCATTAAGCAGCCATGTATTTCTCAGCTCCTGGCTTTATTGCGCCGTTGCTTCGGGAGCAGGCGCCCAGGAGGCTCTTCAACATTATTAGCAGCTCACAGTACATAATCCCACAGCAGATTCTGCTATCTTCAGACCAGACTGAGATATATAGAGAGAGATGAGGAGTGAAAAAACAAAAGGGAGGAGGAGGTTGGGGGGGGCTGACAGATGACGGACGCCAGGCAGAAGTAGATGAACAATGAGGGACGCAGGGAGCCGGCGTTTCGGTGTTTTCGGCGCGACGGGCTCGCGTTCGACGGCGGGCGGCAGATGGTGACCCGTCTCCTCGGGTCCCACGCGTCGCGCCGCGCCGCCGTGCCAGTTTCCTCCTCTGCCATTCCTTCAGAAGGAGTTGCAGCCACCTCGCCGGGCTCCCCGATGCCTCGGCCTGGTTCTGCTTCCGGAGCCGCTGGACGCCGGCAGGTGCCGCCTGCCAAGACTCACGCCGGCGACACGGCTGATTTCCATCCCAATTCCATCAGTTCTTTTTTTTGTGTCAAACAAAGAAAACATCCCAAATATCCCCAGCGTTCCTCCTCACAATCAGATAATAGCTTAATTCATCATGTTGCACAGTGAATCCGCCCCAGCGGAGCAGACGCTCACTCATCATCGCTTAGACAGAGAAACACTTAAATGAGTGTGATCTCATCTTTAAGCAGCAGCAACAAGGACGACGTGAGCGCAGAGACCGCTGACCTCTGTCTGGCCTCTGGTTCTGGTTCTAGAGCACCTTCGGACCCGGTTCAGGTTCGCAGCAGGCTGTCTGTGAGCGGTCGATGGCACAAAGACATCTCGAGCCCTCGGGCCTCGACTGTGTTTTCGTAACCTGCTATAAATAAATTAACGCAGGAGAAAAGGAAGGTGAAAAAACACTATGTGGGATGTAGGTGGTTCATATTAATGTCATCTGAAATAATTAATAAATATCCTCACGTATAGTCATATATTTGTCATGAAACCAATTTAAGGTCACGGGAGTAATCGCTCTCCCCCCTCCTCTCTCCCCCCTTGTCCGTTTCTCTTGGTGGAGACGCATTACGCCTTCTGTGTGTGCATATCTGGCTTCTCATGTATTTCGCCTCTCGTCTCCCCCGGGGCCGAACCCCGGCCGCCTCAGGCTGGCTGCTTCGCTATTCCGTTTGGCGCCATCGCTGTTGGTTCCACCCGCCTCGCCACTTAGCATCTGCCAGGAATCGTCTTAGCAGCCTTTTTTGACGCCCCCCTTCCTCCCCCTTCCTCCCCCTTCCTCCCCTGCGCTCACCTTTCCCTTGCGCTCCGCCGCAGCCGCCAGGTGACGTTTGCCATTTAGACCAGGGACGAGTGACGAACCCTCGTCCAAACTCTGACCTCCCCCTCCCTCCCCCTGCCCCACCCCTCTCTGGCACCAGTGACGTGTTCGCGGCCAACTTTTTTGGGGGGAAACTCCGACGCAAATTGGAGATGACATTTGATTGCACGTTGCGTGTGCATTTGACTTGTGCTTTGGCTTTGAGCTCGGCTCCCCTATCCAATTATCTTTACCTGATAACCTGCCTGCACGCTGCACCTAACTGCTTTACCTAATGCAGATAATTGCTGGAGCAGCAGTAAAGGTTAATGAATGCTCCCTGAATGCCACATGCCTTTGGCCTATTATGCATTCGGCTTTTTCGGCGGCCGGCCTACTGCTGATCAACTGTACGTTTTCCATCCACATGGGAACCTACTAGAAATATCCTCTAGAGAAGGTATAAATATCTCATTATGTCAGAGCTACACATGAAGGACACATGGTTGAAGTTTCCGCCCACGGCAATATTTCCTCGCTAGTTAAACACAGGTTAAAATCACCCTGACGGCCGTCAACAGGTTGCGGCTAATTTAAGTGGTCGAGGGGCTCAAACTTTTAGAAGTGCTTGCCAAAATAAGGCTTTACCTGACACGTCAAAGCGAGAGCCATCCAACAATCACCTTGTCAAAGCTGTGATCTCCCTTTCCTTCCCTCCAGCAGAAGCAGCAGCAGCAGCGGCAGCAGCAGGGTGCTGGTGACACATATGGCCAATTATAGGTGGAAGTGGAGAAGATGATGTGAGCTGAAAGCTTGTTCACACGTGGCGGGTGTCCAGACGGCCAGAGACTGCATGGTGGAGGGCCGTGGGAGAGAATAACTCATCAATAGCTTCTCCTCCTCCTCCTCCCCTTTCCTATTCTTTCCTTTCCTTTCCTTTCCTTTCCTTTCCTTTCCTTTCCTTTCCTTTCCTTTCCTTTCCTTTCCTTTCCTTTCCTTTCCTTTCCTTTCCTTTCCTTTCCTTTCCTTTCCTTCTCCCGCTTCGGATGTTATTACCTGTAACGAATGGGCTAATCAGAACTTTCTGATTTCTGAACTTTCTGCGCATTCGTACGGGCCAGTAGGTGCCTGCTCTACCTACTCGCTAACAGCTAGCAGCTAGCTGAGTTGCTACGTTCAGCGGCTTTCGGACGTTATTGTGGGGGGGTTCAGGTTACAGTTAGCTAACACAATACAGCTAGCTACTTGCTAAGTTATGCTCGCTAATAAATCAAAATCAAAAACTTCGATCCTCCCGTCTGAACAACATCTGCTCAACAGCGCCCCTACTGACCCTGCTGGTTAAATCATCCGAGCCATGATCAACCTTACGGGTCAATGACGGCGACCTACTGCACCTATTCACCGGTGCCAGCCGGTAGGTGAGCACCTAGCTCATATGTATGGGCTGATAACCACTGATAATGACCATTGAATGGCGTGATAACGTCCAAAGCCCCTGTTCCCTTCCCTTCCCTTCCCTTCCCTTCCCTTCCCTTCCCTTCCCTTCCCTTCCCTTCCCTTCCCTTCCCTTCCCTTCCCTTCCCTTCCCTTCCCTTCCCTTCCCTTCCCTTCCCTTCCCTTCCCTTCCCTTCCCTTCCCTTCCCTTCCCTTCCCTTCCTCTCCTCTCCTCTCCTCTCCTCTCCATTCATCGGCAGGCCTGTGGCAAATCAAAGGCTACTTTTTAGTCGATCAATACTTCCCCTTAACTTCCCTTTATTACTCCACAGCCAGAATAAGGGTTAGAGAGGGAGATGCAATATTCAGTTCATAAATCATGCAGTAAAAAAATGTCAGGGGGGTAATTGTGGTTTTCTAACACCCTTTAAAGGAAGACAGATTTTATTACTGGGTTAACGTTGGCGAGCGACCCTCATTCCTCCTCATTATGGGCTCGCGGAGGCATCGTCAAACCTTAAACCTTCCACTTCTCGACGGACCCTGGCCTCATTCCTCAAACACGCGACTTGACGGAATGTGCAGATGAGGGACACAAACATGACGTACACATACTCAGACAAGTCTTGTTTATCTGTAACACACAACAGGTCGGTTGCGGTCAAACTCATTGTCAGGGCTGTTTTATAGTTAATCATTGATTTTCTTTTGTCTGTTACTGTTGTTGTTGAACAAATTACACCGGCTACTCAAATTCATAGCGCAAATAAGTCGAATAATTGCCTCATTAAGTTGTTAAAGGCACTGTTTCTCTAACTCTTACCACCCTCTGACTTCACTTCACTTCCCTTTTTCTTCACTGAATTTCAATTGGCCAATAATTTTTCCCTATATCCCTAAGTTGTGGCGTTCTGTCACATGTTTTACTGATTAAATGGATTGATTTCTGTTCTCCGTGGCTGATTAACCCTACAGGTTTAGAGAGATTACAGCGAGCCAGCCTTACCGGATTCACACAGAGAGCCTTCCATTCATAGGGCTAATGAGATTGGATTACAGCACCGGTGCTTCAGAGCGAGGAGGAAAAACTCACAGGAAGAAACTCAAGTGTGTGTCCATTAGATAACAGGAAAAAAAGAGAGGGAGTTTCACGAGGATGTAAATATAGGCTATAGGAGTCGTATGTAAATAATGGCTTCAATCTATGTCTCTAAATGACTCCCGCTGCAGTTTTCAACACCTGCTTGGCTGGTGGGGGTTCACTCCTCCGTTTATCTCATGCGATATTCTTGCAGTGAAGTATCGCTTATGATTGATCATAGTCATTATTAGCCAGTGGGATGGGTGCTGAACAGAGTAAGGGATCATTGCGGCCGGCCTCTGCAGTTGTTTGGGGGTCCCGGGTCGTCCAGCTGTTTGAGGCTGCAGGGGGCGGCGAGGGGGTACGGACGCTGGCGAAGGTGGGCGGGATCTGAAAGCCAGAAGCTCACATCTCTCCACCGCAGCCGGACATAAAAAGGAACAGCAGGGAGCCGTGACTCTGGCGATCCGGAAGGCTGGTGCTTTTCCTTAGCCCGGTGATCTATGTCACACCACATGTTGTTTCAAACCTCCTCTAAAGCTCTGTCAGGTCCCGGCAGGAAGCAGAGTCTAGCCAACCCACCATAACCTCCAGGTGTGTGTGTGTGGGGGGGGGGGGGGGTTAAAGCGGAGGGCTAAAGGTGGACGGATGAAGGGCGAGGAGCGTAGGAGAGTTTTAAAACACATGGATGACCCACAAGAGGGATCAGAGGCCCCAATCAGAGCCGGGGGTCACCCGTGTTACTGGAGGCGAGGCAGTTACTGCAGGTCACTGCACAAGTGTTAGCCCATTTCATCTGGAGTGTGTGGACTAAATGCCTGCAGAGCTGAACGCACACTCTCTGTGGATGTGTGGGTCTACAGAAAGGCCATCATTGGGCACCTGCACACAGCATTTGTCATAATTATCTGTTTGATTTTAACATGGAACAACAGCCATCATAAAGAGACTTTATTAGCCATGAATGAATAAAATCCGAAACTTTGTATATTTGGTTTATCATTATGGTCAAAAAGAAAAGCAAATACGTTGTGACACACATACATGTACACACTGATGACTCCACGGGGCATGAGGCATCCAGGTCACGTGACCAGTATATCTAGCACGACTACGTTTCAGGAGTACGTTTCATATCGCCGCACCACGCAAACGAGCAGTGACGGGTCACGAGGGGCCGGGGAGGAAGCAGACGGGGCCCCGAGGTGCAACGTCTCATCCGGGAGCGAGAGGCGCCGCTGACGGGGACCCGCGAACGAAACACGAGCGACCCAGTGCCCTCAGCAAGGAGTCACACGCTGTCCCCGACCCACTCCGTCCTCCACAGACGGCCCCCCCGTCATGGCCAACACACACACACACACACACACACACACACACACACACACACACACACACACACACACACACGGAGGAAAATGATAAATATTTCTCTTATTTTGAAAATATTCAGATTTCCTCTAGCTTTGTCCAATCCCTCCATGGAGGCAGCACTTAGAACGTTTAGAGGAGCGTTTATGACTCACGTATCTGGGTGAGCTCGTCGTGTGCCGACACTGGGTGATTTCTTTGGAATCCAGTCCAAGGTCAGCCATCGTGTCACACACGCCTGACGTCAGCCGCTGCAGTTGTGGCGAGCTAATTACGGAGCAACGCGGGGTGGGGGGGGGGGTCTGCCCCCAGTGGAAGCTGCTCACGTGGAGGAGGCGGTCGTGCTGCTGACTCCTTCAAAAACTGTCAGTCTGTGTGAGAATGGATGTGTGTGTGTGTGTGTGTGTGTGTGTGTGTGTGTGTGTGTGTGTGTGTGTGTGTGTGTGTGTGTGTGTGTGTGTGTGTGTGTGTGGAGACTCTCACATAAAGCAAGTGTAGCCTGCATTTTCTGGCGGCGCTGAGTGTCTCCAGGTAGAGAGGCGAGAGTGTTCCCTCAGTGCAGAAGCCATTAGTCAGAATGGAGGTGATTTATGGGGTGTCTCTTTACAGAATTTAAATTAAGTGCCATGGTGTTGGGAGGGAGGAGGGAGGAGGGAGGGTACAACTTCTTTTTGGGTTGTTCCCCTTTGCTCTCCACCTTTCTCTCTCCCCTTCTACCGCCTTTCATTTCATACTCTGTCCACTCTCTCTCTCTCTCTCTCTCTCTCTCTCTCTCTCACTCTCTCGCTCGCTCGCTCTCTCAGTCTCGCAGGAGGAATCTGGAACGTTTCTGGCTCCAGGTGTGTTGTCAGGTGGGCAGCTCACTCACGAACCTCGGCAGATCTCGCTGAAAAACATGACCGCTAGACGGGAAGCCCTCTTTTTTTTTTTTTTTTTTCTCGAAGCAGATATTTGAATCTTAAAAAGACACGTTCAAGGTCAAGGTCAGCAGTTAATGCGCAGGAAGTGTGGAGCAGCTGATGCAAGTCAAATAAGTTCACATTTCTAATGCTGACTTTGCGAGTGTATACACAAGATTTCCTGTATTTATTTTCAAATGATTAATAATAAATAACTTGTGACCTAATGAAGATACAACGTTACTAATCATATGTTGCTCTTCGTTCTTCCTGCTTCTGGATCCATATTAATTATTTTAATATTAATGATGCTTTGTCCTGTACTGTATCCTTTTCCGGATGGCTATATTGTATGATATATAACTGATCCTGCAGACACGAAGACCTAAGGGACAATGATTTAATCACAGGTTATTAACATTCACTTTACGCTGCAAGTGATTCACCGAGCAGACTTAATACATACTTAATATTACTAAATGCTACATGGATGGAGTGCTGAGAAACGGAGGCTGTGAGCTGGAGGGGAGTGAGTAGCTGCCTTTGGTTTGAGGTTGGAGGCTGGGGTGACGGAGAGGGGAGAGAGGGCGCTGTGGGTACAGGAGGTGATGACTCCATCCTGCCCACGGAGAGGTTTACGTGACATATTAATGCTGTGACTGTGACTTCTTCCATATTTTACTTCTAGTTTATTCTTCCAGCAGGATATATAGATATTTGCCTTTTCTTATATTCTCTCTCTTTGGCGATCTGTCTTTAGTTGCTTTTTCAGCGGCTTTATTGCTTCTGCCCCCAAAACAAATACACGCACACACCTCCTGGTTTGCTCCTGGAGGCTCAGTGAGTTCACAGCGAAATATGTGGTGATTTCATTATGCATCTGTTTTCCCTTATAACACCTTGACCTTTTGTGCTCTTGTGTAATTTTGTTTGTTACTGGGCTAAAAGAGAAATGCTATTATTACTGTACACAATATCTTTGCCATTTAATAATAATATCTCTATGAGAGAATACATGTCTTAGTTTGAATAAATTACAGTGATTTCAGATTCTCTGTGTTCTGCTCTGTGTTGGGTTTTAGGGACAGTGATGCACTAAGGTAATGAATGCAAAACAAAAACTTCAAGTATAAGTATAGAGAAAAGATCCAGGAAACCTCTCCCATCACTGCTCTTATTTACTATGCAATCATCTGACTACGTCCTATTCACCTCCAACAATCAGTCTAGTTATAGTTCTTTTCGGACTCATACTCTAATTAGAGTCTAAAGTGTTATCAGTCCATCTTTGAGTTACAGCTTCGCTTGGCAGCACAGGAGCTTCAGTTCAGAAGTTATAGTTCCTCCAAGCAGTTTTGAGACACAGCTTTATATTGGACACAGGCGAGAGCACTGTTAACTTGAAGCCAAAATCGAATCAGTTCATCAGTGAGTCCAAGTGGACACTACACGTATTCATTGTGTAACTTTCACAAGAACAGCACAGACATGAGGTCACTCTAACTAGTTGTTGTTGTTGTTCTATATTATGCGGTTATTTCTATGGGTATTTGACGTGTAATGCTTGTGGACACTTCAACTGCATACGGTGCTACTAAATCATTTTATTATCATTAAAAATTCTAATTAGTGATCGATTTTGTCAAACTATTGGTGAGCTGGTTCAGGACAAATGAAATAGAAGAAGAATTATTCAACCATGTTTAAGTTAAAGAGACTTTCTAAACCTGTATCTTATGATTTCAAAGCTTGATAGCTACAAGACCTGCCTCCGGTGAGAGCAGAGACTCTGTGAAAACATAAATGGATGACATCTGTCATAATTACAACACATACCAGCTTCTACATGTGATCTAATCAATCATTGAGATTTTATTTCCAAATACATTGACTTCATCATTAGAAGCCCATTAAAAGTTTCAGGGATAAATGTACATGTACAGTTGGGTGACCAGCCAAGAAGTCTTTTAATATTATTTCTGTATGTATAAAGTGATAAAGTATAAAGTAGAGAGAAGCACGTTGCATCCAAAAGTAACATTTATTTACTTAAAATACTTATTTTCAATTTTAATAAGTTTCATCTCACAATATCTACTGTATCTGAAAACTGTCTGTAGAGAACGGTAGAGAAAAGTCATGTTTCCGTTCCAGTAATAAAATGTGTAATCTCAAACAAACTGAAACTGAGCAGTCTAGTTACAATCATGGTTTCATCCTTGCCTGTAATGGGACATTTGCGTCACATATTAAAAAATAATTACATTTTAAGAAATCCCATTCACAAGCACAAGCTGGACACACGCCCATGTGTGTATTTACACAGATGGACACCAGGAAAACAGCTGTTACTGGCTCAGCAGCATATAAACAGGTCATACAGTTAAATACAATGGGTGTTTTTACAGTCTGGCTACCTGTGCCTTCTGAATACCACAACATCTAAACACACCCTTTTGTACATGGCCCGTGGGGTTTCACACCTCGCTCCAAACAATCTTCATCTGCTCCCTTTATCTCACCTCTGGGGATGTTCTTTATTGTACTCCCTTCCTCCGAGGACGGAATATTCCTGGCTGGTTCCTCCGCTGCAGCCTCGCCTGGCTGGGAGCAGGACCGGGCCACAAAGAGCCTTCGCTGGACTCCTGCTGAGGTTTCAACAGGCTCTTATGTGCAGCGCCTGGATGCAGTAACACATCTTGGGTCTTCCCCTGGGTCATAAAAAACCCACAGCAGGACAAAAAAATCTATTATCTGCTCAGGAGATCGCTCAGTTACATGTTTGTTATTGATATGCATAAACAATGAATTTTGACTTTGTAGCAGTAGATGGAGCATAAAGAAGGGAAGGACTGTTGGGTTAACAGGGGGATAGGATCCATAAAATAGTCTGACTAGACTGTAACACAAACTGAGAAACACATTTAATGTTAGGAATCTCAGCTATTGTCAGGGGAAATGTGAAGTAATGTTATTGTAAAATGAATATAGAATATGAAATTGTGACCTTTCGCGTAGGAAAGTATTCAAATCAGGAGCGTGTGGGGGAGGAAGACAGAGAGGAGCGAGCGATGTGGAGTGTTTAGCGAGGAGAGTTTTCAGTTCATGCTGTGAGTGACGCTGCAGTCCTGGCCAAGGTGGAAAGGTTATCGCATCCTCTGGGAGCCTGCAGGGAAAGGAGTCAAGACTGAGTGAAGCCACAAGCTGCTCGCTGCAGGCAAAGGCAGACACGCACACACACACACACATGCACACGCACACACACAGACGCACGCAAACACAGGACACACACAAACACACACACACATACACACACACACACACACACACACACACACACACACACACACACACACGGACACGCGGAAACACACACACACACACACACACACACACACACACACACACACACACACACACACACACACACACACACACACACACACACACACACACACACACGTATGGGGAACATTACACCAAGTCTCCACATTCATCATAATACCTGGATTACATTAGCCGGCGCTGCAGCAGGTCAGTTAAAGGGCCGGCGCATGATTTCTCAGCTGTTTTTTTCAGTCTGCACAGAGGACACAGAGTTAAACAACTCACAGGGATCAGCTGTTCGGCGGAGGAAAGGACTTTCAGACTTTCACTGCATCTGTACAAAGTCTAGCTCTCAGGTAGTAAATATTTGGCATTCATGCAAATGTAAGCAGATCATTGCACAAAGGGGTTAATGGGGTCTACAATGCACAAATGAAGAGCTCACCAGGCTATAGTGTCCTGTAAAGGTGTGTGTGTGTGTGTGTGTGTGTGTGTGTGTGTGTGTGTGTGTGTGTGTGTGTGTGTGTGTGTGTGTGTGTGTGTGTGCGTGTGCCCACTTTCTGTAAACACACACAGACACACACGATGCACACGCCATCCGCAATTGTCTCTCTGAACCCAAAGCCGTTTCCTTTCATCCATTTTGCTTCTAAATGCACAAATGCACCGTCTCTTCTTCGCTCGCCATCTTCAATTTCGACTTCCTCTGCTGCACCTTCCTTGTTTTGAACCCCCCTCCCCACCTCCTCCTCCCCATCTCCAAACCACCTCAGTGGGTGCCAAGCAGTCGCAGCAGTGGCTTGATCCTGGCACTTATGAAAGGAGCTCTTTGATAAGCCTCGGCCAGGAGCAACACAAGGGAAGCAATCAGAGACAAAAACTCAACTAGAGATGAGGCATCTACTGTGTTTGCTTGTGTGTTTGTGATGTTGTTGTGTTCCTTTGACCTGTTAAACTTTCCTGTAAGAAAAAAAATCTAATCCTTGAAAGTCTTTCTTTCTACTCTTCCATGTTTTATGGATTCCCCCTGTGCACTTCAGAAACTCTTGGAAACACAATTGTTCTGCCTCTCGGTCTCTTTGTAACCGGGGAGAACAACAAAGTGATTAAAACCGTTTGAGGTGTGTTTGGATGTGGCTGACGCCTGGACACAGCGTCACTGAGGCAGCGGTTTCCTCTTCTCGCCTTGTTCTCACATCCGCCCGGCTTATGTATTTCAAAAGCCTCTCCACACACCACCAATACGTCGCCGATGCTACAGAACCAACCCTCTGTTCGTTTAATGATAATTTGTAATTGGCAGCATGTTTGAGCCGCCCCCCAGTGGCAAAACCTCAGGAAACACAGGTGGATCCTCTACTTTAATAGGGTTAAATGCCAAGTAACACTGATATTGATACATAAAAAAAAAACAAGGACACAAATCACCCTTCCAGCACTGAAGCATATTTTGAAATTTTGACGTCTCCGTGAAAAATCCATCTCGGCTGCGCCGCACGCACAAACAAACATCCGTCCCGCCTTCGCCGACGCTCGCGGCCTCTCTCCCGCCACGTTCCAACACGATCCACCCATACAAACCCGCTCCGCTGACATACAGCTGAGCTGTCGGAGCAACTACCACCCCCCCCCCCCCCCCCATGTTGTATCTATCCGTTTTGCTCCTCCATTGCTTGTCTCCCAATCTGCCTCATCTCTCTTTTAACGTGATCGCTCTCTGTTTGTCCTCTCCGCTGTGCATTGATCTCAGCGCTTCAGAGATTTAGAGATTTGGGGCGCGGAGCTCTCGCTGGCAGTTCAGTTACGTCCGGCAGGTGCGAAGAACAAACAGCCGCCCCCTAAACAAACCCCAAAACCAATTTAGGCCGTGTGTGCTCCCTCGTATAGGCAAACTCCATGTCTGTTATGAAGAATAAAACAAAACGGGCAAATATGCATCACAGAGACACCTGCTGTGCCAGTTATTTCGGTGTGTCTCACCGACTCAGCTCAGTGATGAATTAGACACCAACTGGGGAACGCCATAAGTTTGCGACTCAACTTAAATGATGATGAAGAGAGAGCGATCCGGTGACAAATAGCTGGGCATCGGGCGCATTGATCCGTCTCAATCCGCCGCGAGAGCCCGGTCCAGCTCAAGCACAGACTGTCCGGTCGGAGGCAGAACCAGGCGCCTGCAGAGCCGCGGTCCAACCCGTCGCTGGCGCAGCTGATGCCTCGCAGTGACACCGGTTTGAAAAGAGAGGTGGAATAAATCGTCGAAAAAGCCTCGTGGACTCAAGTCCTCGCTCTTCCAACGCACATTTATCCAAACCTGTGTTTATGGGGGGGGAATCAAATACACTGAACATGTGCAGTTTTTAGTGATGATGAGCATTTGAGTGCGTGAGGGAGCGAACACAACAGATAATTTGGATTTGGGTGACCTTGAACTGCACATTCATGGATTGTGTGTGTGTGTGTGTGTGTGTGTGTGTGTGTGTGTGTGTGTGTGTGTGTGTGTGTGTGTGTGTGTGTGTCTGTGTGTGTGTGTGTGTGTGTGGTGCCAGCAGCTGCACTGGCTCCACCGTTGTGATGCGCAGCCAGAAAACGCACGCCTCTGCTGTTTTCAATCCATCGCCTCTGCGCGGCTGACATGAACACTTTTTCCTCCGCTGGCAGCTCGTATTGACATGGAGGTGCCGTATTCCCCTCCATCTGCCGCCGTGCCCGCGTTGTGCGAAACCCGGACCAGAAGAACGCCCGGCGCCGACCGCTCGGCAAACACGCGCCTCCTGTTTCATCCACAGGCTTTGTCCTTTGCTCTCGCACTTTTTTCATTCATCACTCTGCGCGATAGAAATATCAAACAAGTGACATTATTGGCTGCATATGGATTTTTTTTTTGCTACCAACCAGGACCCATAATTTGATAAAAGCCATGAAATCAATACTCAACAAAAGACCAATAAAAATGGTGTCAGCGCATTCAGGTGGAGAAGCAGGGTTATTGACATGGGGGAAAATAATAAGTGCTATTGGACGTTTCCATTCAAAAGTGAGGCTGTGGTTGAATTTCTTTCTAACAGTCCAGTTTAGCTTAGAGTTCATGCTTGGAATTAACTTTTGTAATTAACACCTTTTTTTTTATTTGAGAAGCTGCTAGCGTTTCCTGGCATTGCACATTTAAATGTTGTCTTGTGTCTTTGTACACATATACATGAGTCTTCAGAACCCACCTCCAGGAAAAGAAGAAGAAGAAGAAGAAGAAAAAAATGTCTTTCCACAGCTCCGTCTTTATTTTTAGAGGCTGGATGCTGATGAGAGAGAGGAGCAAGCAAGGGGAGTGCGAAACGGCATTAAAAGTAGGTACGGGGAGGGAAATCAAGAGGAGAAAAAAAAAAGGGGGGGGGGGGCAGAGGGAGGGGGCAAAATGGTCAGGGGGAGGTTGTGTTGGTCCCTTTGTGGTTGCGAAGAGAGGCAGAAAAAAAAAAGATGAAACGTGATGAGAGTCCCTCTTCTGAGTGATCTGGCGAGAGAGGAGGAGACGCAACCACAGCAACCCCTCGCTCTGCGAGTGAGCCGAGGGGGGGGGCGGGGGGCGTTGAGGGGCTCCGCTGCCATCGCCGTATAAAAAGCCGAGCCTGAGAATCCGGCACCACAAACTCGCCACACATACATACACACACACACACACACACTCGTGCGCGCACACACACAGGAGCAGTGGCTGCTGTGTAGCTCTCACATTCACCCACTCTCCTCATCCTCTCGCTCACCCTCTCTCTCTCTCTCCCGCTCCCTCTCTCTCCCTCTCTCTCTCTCTCTCTGTCTCTCACTTCATTCCTCTGGGCTCTGCATCCTTCTTGCCTCTCTTCACAAGTCAGATTGTGCTTGTAAGTAAGCTCCGAATGCCTCCCCGTGTATGCTTGGGCTTCCTCGAGTCTTTATGTATGTGTGAGTGACTGATTGCTTACTTTAGTGTGACTGAGTGGAGCAGTGAGGTGTATCAAGTGTATGTGGGTCTCTGTCTCACCCTCACACGCTCGCCGCTCTTCTTGCACCTCTTCTCGGGATCTCCGGGTCCCTTTCCGCGGTGACAGGCTCCCCACACCAAGCAGTCACCATTTCCGCCCCCGGGAGACCCACGCTGGCAGCGCAGCCCCTTCCCCGACTCAGCATCGGGAGGAAGACCCTGGTGGCGGCTGCCGTGGGGGTTATGCTGGTCCTGGTGCTGGTGGTCCTCATCCCGGTGCTCGTCAGCTCTGTGGGTACAGACGCCGGCCACTATGAGATGCTCGGCACCTGCCGCATGGTGTGCGACCCCTACCTGAACAAGGGCACTCCGGCCAGCAGCACCAGCTCCACGGGTCTCCAGGCGGAGGCGGAGGCGCTGAGCGACCACAGCAACGTGCTTCCACCCTCCACCTTGCTGCAGGGCCCGCAGGGGAAGCCTGGCAGGCCAGGCAAACCTGGACCGCCCGGACCACCGGGGCCACCTGGAGAGCCTGGTCCACCAGGGCCAGCTGGGCCTCCTGGCGACAGAGGAGATCAAGGGCGGACTGGGATTTTGGGTCTGGGCGGGACCGGAGCTATCAGCACGGCCACCTACAGCACGGTGCCTCGCGTGGCCTTTTATGCGGGTCTTAAAAATCCCCACGAAGGCTATGAGATCCTCAAGTTTGACGACGTGGTCACCAACCTGGGCAACAACTATGACGGCATCTCAGGCAAGTTCATCTGCAGCATACCAGGCACCTACTTCTTCATCTACCATGTGCTGATGAGAGGAGGGGACGGCACCAGCATGTGGGCAGATCTCTGCAAGAACGGCCAGGTGAGTGCTTCCAAACTTTGTCCAAGTTTCCTCTCCCCCCGTGACAGCGCCCGTCTCCCGTGACGCTCACGGCTCCCTCGCTCCCTCGCTTCCTCCTCGGCTCCGTCCTTCAACTATCGGCGCATTGCGAGAAGCCGGTTTTTAAGGAAATCCAGCGTAAAAGCGAGCGCGCGCGTCTCCACCCGAAGCCCCGCGCGCACAGCGGTGGGGATAAAGACGCGTGGAGCGGTCGCGGACCGCGCGATGCGTCCTGGCGCCGGCGCGTGTCGCGATCCGAAAGACGGTCGCGGTTTTGGGACAAGTCTGGCTACGGTGTCTGTAAATGTGAGACCCGGTTAGGCGATCCGTTATTTCTTTGGACTGGAGCAAATGTCAGGTGGGATTGAGTGGAAGTTGTGTCGGATCATCAGCGTGGGAAGCGAGACAGGAGTGACGGCAGCTTTTGAAAGAAAAACTTTGTTTTATCGACTTGTAATCGAGGATTGATACAAATACAAACCCGCGATTATATTATTATTATTATTATTATTATTATTATTATTATTATTATTATTATTATTATTATTATTATTATTATTATTATTATTATTATCGTTCTTGTTCCTGTTCTTGTTGCGTGGGTTTGGGTCCAAATCCGCTGTATTATGTTTTCTGTCTCCGTTGCATCCGACTGAGCGATCGCGTAAAAAGCATTAGGACTTGTACATGATCTATTCTCGGCTCCTTTGATGCATCGCTTTAATGGGACGCTAATTTCATTTTGCGCCCATAAGGGTCTTCTCAGGTTTATAATGTCCGCCGTTGTGGTTTGATGCTTTTCCGATCAGCGGACAGATCTTTTTTGTTTAAAGTGGCTCCGAAATAGTTTTGCTTAAAAAAAAAAAAACTGAGGCGATGTTACAGTTACTGGAGTCACTATTTCCTGTCGCTGTGCTCCTGTGATAGATATAACAAATGCACGTTAAGTAAAAGCAACTGAAGGGGTTAATTCTATTACATTTCCCAGACCGTCGTTGTATTTTTTTGCCACCGTCATCGTTACGCTCTGAATTGTACTAATGGAGACGCAGCATTAAGAAACGCGCCCGGTGACAGACACTCCTCTCACTTTGCATTTGAGTCGCGGCCAATGTTTAATTTATGGTCTGTTCGTGATCTGACATTATCAGCTGGCTCCAGTCAGAAAGAGCCTGGGAACGAGATGAAATCGACGCACCGTCATCTGCCGCCGCAGCTCCGCCGCCTCTGTCATGACCCGTTTCCTCGCTGGCGGAGAAACACAACTTAATATTTGGGAAACGCTCCCGTCTCTGCACCCCGACGAGTGGAATAGCCACCTAATAAGTGTGTGGGACCGTGATGTGCAGTGCGTGGATAAAATAAGAGCTGGCATCTGGGGCGTGAACTTGCAGTCCCGCCAAAGCGGCTGGAGGTTAATTCCTTCGCCCTCGACAAGTTCATTCCCACTAAGAAAAAGCGACTTGAAGCAATCTCCCTCTATATAATGTCTTACTCAACAGTAATGTTTATGGGTGGGCGTAAAAACATTGATATATAATAGGGGAAGAAGAACATATGTTCCTATAAAACGCCTTCTGTTTCCGCTTCATTGTGCTCCCAAGAGGAGGGTGTGGGGGTACTTAAGTTAGACGAGCACAGTGTGCGTCTCCAGAGGCACGCGTGCTGTTTATAAAGTGGCGACTGCGTCTCTGCCTCCGTCCTCCTCCGTCCTGAGTGCGCCGCTCGGCTCGTGCGCCGGGCCCCGGAGCTCCGGTCCGGGTAAATGACTGTGAATGGTTATAAATATTGGGCCGGCTCGCGCTACATCATTGATGAAGGGCCGGGAGTCAGAGCGAGGCCCCCGCGGTCACGCTGGCGCTCTCCTCAGCTCATTAAGGCAGCAAAGAGCTGGGCTGTGGGTTGGAGACAATACCAGTGTTTTATCATCGTTTGGCTGTGGTGGAGCTGCAGGTTCCCAGCTCCCGCAGCGCACGTGCTCCTCCCTCTCCGCGCCGTAGAACACCGACATCCACGGGTTACTTTATTTCCTCTCCTCCTCTTCCTCCCCCGCTTCCTCCTTTCACTCGGCAGAGAGAGCAACACGCGGATTGCAGTATTGTCCCCCAGAACTTTGACACTTTTCAAACTAGACCAAAAAAAAAAAAAAAAAAAAAGCTGGCTTCCTGGTAAACAAACAAATAAGGGATCTATTTTCAGCTCAGCACACTTTATCCGCTTTCCAAGTTCCTCTCCACACTCGCTTCTGGCTAGACTCGCTCCACTGTCTCTTCTGCTGCTGCCGGGCCGCGCTACAGCATCTCCACAAATTCTAAACGCTTTCCAATAAATCAATGTCTCGCTGCGGCCTGTCTCGGACACGTCCAACGGGTCAGAGCGGTGACAATGAAGACAAATTTATTGGACAGAGTGGGAGGAGGTGAAGCAAAAGAGGAAAAGAGAGATTGTTATTGTGCTATTGTGCAATCGAGGCCATTTAATTGTAATTTAACAGCCCGAATCAGATCCAGGAGGTGTTTGCGCGTCTCCTCGCTGTTCCTCCTCCTTAATATTGTTATTAATCCGCAAAACCGTTTCAGAGTTAATTAAAAGCAATGACTTCAGCGTCAGTCTCTCATGAGGACCATAGTGAATAATCACTCTGTCTCCTCCTTTAATAAGCTTCAATGTCCTTCGTGCACATGGCTCCTTCCTAGCAATTACCGCTGCAGTCTCCTGCACACACACACACACACACACACACACACACACACACACACACACACACACACGGGTACGTGCACGCTTGCCCCTCTCTCCCGACCCACTGCCTCAACCCACCCCAACTGTGCTCTGCCCTCCATCTCTCCTCTTTCTAAAGGAGCTCAAAGTTTTTACCCTAAATGAAAAAAGTGGTTCAAAATAAACCCAAACTGAAGCGTCGCAGGGTGAATTCTCCATCAATAATCTTGAGAATCTGCGTCGCAGCGTGACAGAATAAACCCAACCTCGCCAGGTGTGGTTCTGACGTTCGCTTCAGAGCGCAGTGATGGGGTTTTCCTCCACCGTGTAGGAGTTGCTCGTCTCATCTCCAGCCCATCGTCGGCCGCGCGGACGCCTTCGCCCTCGGCCGCGGTGCGCGTGAACGCGGGGCCGCTCCGGTTTGAGCCACTGGCGGCGCCTCCTGATAAAACCCACACATTGTGTTTAGCGTCAATCTCGACATTAAACATGGGAGCGGAGCCATCTGGACGAAGTCCGCTCCGTCTGATTATTGACATATGTCCTAATGAACAGTGTGAACAACAGAAAGAGGTTCCATCCAGCAGCTCGTCAATTCACTGACACGTTGCAATATATTGTTACAATACATATTTTCTTCATTAGGGAGCAGACGCTGTCATCCATGAGTTATCAACAAACGGACACTTAGACTTGATTGATTTTAGCATTCTGGAAATGTTCTGACCTGCTATTCTCCATTGTGGCCAGACCTCAGCACTAAGGGAGCTCTGTGTGTGTGGCTGGTGCAACAGAGACACTCTGTTGGAGGGGTTGGAGAGACCGCCCCCTCGGCCTCTTCGCCCGCGCTATCGATCCCCTCCCGCGTATCTACATGTGCCCCCCCCGCCGCTGCGTGTGATGTATATCATGGCACTTCTTCTATAATCAGCCTGAGAGGCAGTGGAGGCGGACCTTTGGCCTTGATCTGCCGCGTAATTGGACATTGCATTTGACACTCTGCCGAGTGGAACATTAGAGGCGGCCTAATTAGGTGCGAGGGCCATTAAATGAAGATTGGCCCGTGTTGTTAGGAGGCAACGCGCAGATTGGAAATGTCAAGACGACACCGAGCTGTCGTCCGCGGGCGCGCGCGCGGAGGAGAAATCCATCGTTTATTGGTGGAGTTTGAAAACTTCCTCCGCCGCTGCCCACTGCTCGTCTGCAGCAGATCAATTACTTTTAAGGCGTTTTACGCCGACCTCCTTCAGCGGAGCGACGTAAGTACTCACTGTACTGGTGACTCACATTAATTAGCTCACGAAATACTATATAGCTATTATGTTTTATGTACTAAAGGACTCAAACTAAGCATCTAAAATAGTCTATGCGCTGTCTCCTGTGTCTGGCTGACTCAAGGATGCTATAGTGTTGACTCACAAGGCTTCTTCATTATAATGAGGGCCGTACGGGGGATAGACAAGTGCCCCTGGCCCTCTTATGCAAACATCTCTCTATTCTTCGCTCCCCACGCCCCTGACATTTAGCTGTCCCCTGAATTCTCTCCTCAGTGATACCCGCAATTATCCCGTCCCTCTTCACAGGGAGGCAGCGAGTCAGCGGTTTCAAATGACTCAGCCTCCGCTACGTAACCATGCGCGTTAACGCATCCTGGACGGGCAACAGTTGTGCCACTATGAAGACGGCGTCGCTTTGTTTTAGAGGAGTGTGCATTGAAAAGCCCGGAGCCTCAGGGTTCTATCAAGGTTTGCGCGGGAGCAGGTTGAGCTTTTGGCCATAAAAGTGTCTTTTCCGACAACCCCACGAGCCAAAGCCGGTTGTGTCTCCGTAATTAACTGAGCGTGATGAGTTTGACACAGGAAAGAAAAGAGCGTCTGGGCTGCGGGTCAGAGGCGATTCCTCCTTTTTCCGACCCGTGAGTGTTTTTCAGTGGCTCTGGGCAGAAGCCGTCTGGATTCGATCCGCTGCTGTGGCTTCCTGGCGTTCGGGTCCGGGGATGAGAGCGAGACGCAGCACAACCGGCACCGCACTCACCTTTAGCGCCGCCGTGAGCAATCTCTCAAAGAGGCCTGCGCAGGGAAATGATTGTGTTTTAAAGCAGGTTGAGCAGGTCCAAAGAGAACAGCTGGTGAAATTAATTCAGGGGCCTTTTGTACTCGAGTCTGACAGATGGCAAATCTCCTCTCGCCGTTTCCCTCGTCTTATCATGTTTTCGCTTAGACTCCTCCAACAGACAAACCTGCGACAAACCGACGACCCCGACCTTCGATCGGCTTCGACGCGTGTCTGGTGCGGTGACAAGTTGGACCGGGCTCAGCGGCGCTGGCGGGCCTCCTAAGCCGCTATTAAGCATGCCGTTCACGACTGGGACGTTCAAACACAATTAGATGCCAGTACACTTTGATTTAAGGAGGACCAATAGACTCGTTGATCCAAAATGGAGGCGCGACATCAAGTCAACAAATCCCTGTCAGAGGCGCCACGAGACGCGTCCTTGTCACGATGGATTTTCTGTCCCAGCGAGACTTCAGCACCACACGCAACTGATGCAACTTTACATTGTGGGGATTTTCATCGATAGCGCGTTAGTAGTTTAGCCATAAACTCCACTTTACATCCACATTTCCCTTTTCCTACCAGTGTCCTATTGAGCCTTGGATTTCCAGCGCCTCCACTCCGACTTTAATTCAATCTAAAGCGTCGCGTCGGCGATACGACGGATGCGATCACGCACGAGCAGCCACGGGGAAGACAACACGGCCTGACACCTCATTTAGCATCGCCGGCGCCTCGCGGCCTCATGCTTTGTTTGCTTTGCCGGAGTTCCTCTACATATTTCGGTGTCAAGGTCACGCGCCGCCGGTCGGATGTTTGTCCCGTCCGCCTCTCGCTGCACGTCGGCTGCACATCCTGCACTCACGCCCTCGCCTCATAAACAACCCCCCCCCCCCCCCCCCAACACCAACGAGCTCTCTGTGCGCAGCAGAGATAAAAAACAAAAGAGGAAAGGAAGCTGAAGTAGGAGCTCCCTGATCATTATTTCAAAAATAGTAAGAGGTTTTATTCATGCGTGCTTATCATTGAAAGCAAATGAAGGAGGCCTAGACTGCGGCAGTTAGTCTCAGAAGGGGATAAAACCATTAGAGCAAAGAAACAAAACAAAACAAAAATATCATCGCGGAAGAACTAGAACAAGCAGGATTTCAGAGAAGTTTATTTCCACCAGGGTTTCGCTCAGTCTGCCTCAGCTAAAATAACGCATTACATTAATATTTCCTCTTTCCCGCAAAAGGAGAATCTCTTCAAATCCGCCGCCTCCAGAGCAAATGAAGGGACGGTTTAAGCCACATTGCACATAGGTGACTTTGCCGGATGTACCCTGGCTCCGTGTGAACACCTCAAAGCAAATATTGTGATAAAGTTTCATTAAAATCTCCACTGACAAATCCTCCTGAGCCGTCATCACCCCCCTCCCCCATCGCCCCCATGTCCTTCCCCCACCCAGCCCGGAGCAGTAACCCCTCTAATAAGATGGTGTTGACTTTGCTCGCTCAGGGCACATCACATCATATTAATATGCACTGGACGCCGGCGTCTCCGAATCAGAGCAGGAGGCGTTGTTTGCACATCGATATGAGCCGGGGCAAGATTTAATCAAGAGGATAAACAGTAAAAAAAAAAAAGTACAATATTCCATATATTTCTCCCGCAACTTAAAGCCTCCCCTCGATTTCAATACCAGGATTAATCTTTACAGTGCACTTCCTGACTGTGCAGCCGTGTGTGTGTGTGTGTGTGTGTGTGTGTGTGTCTGTGTGTGTGTGTGTGTGTGTGTGTGTGTGTGTGTGTGTGTGTGCGTTTCAGACGCCCTCCACTCGACTCCGTCTCATTCCATCTGTCTCACAGTTAATTACTTATTGGATGTCACACTTATGCCAGGTGAGATGCTACAGATAGCGAGGGAACTCAACTCTTCCTCTAAACCCACCATTCCCTGTGAACGTACTCTTTTAAAGGGCCGTGCCAGCGCTGGGTGCTCTCCTTTTCCGCTCTCCTCCTCCTATTCATTTACGCGCAGATTACAAAACAGTGTTAAGAAGTGCCAACCTTGTTCCTCTCTTCTCAATAATTCAGCGCCTTGAGCAGAAGGCGCAAAACAGCTCGTCTCTTTGAAAAAGAAATAAAAGGAAATAAATAATATCAGTCAAAGAATTGAACATCTGATCACAAATCCAGAGGATAACAATATTATATTATATAATCATATATAATACATTCCTCGCATTAAGAAAGAGAGTTAAAAAGAAGGGTTTTCAGCAAATGCAGTAATTCAAATGCAATTTTTATGATGGTCAAACAATTATTCATTAGTGAATATTCAGAGCTCTGGTTATTCTCTGCATTCATTGTGTGATCAGAGTCATAATAGGCAAGTTAAGTGAACAGATGATTAGACTACAGAGCAGGAGAAGCAGCTATTATAGTTATGATAGAGTGCTGTGGAGAGAGGTTGAGTAATGCAATATTATCAACATAGCGGAGCATGAAGTCCAGTTCAGCCGGGTTCAAAACAAGGTGTCACCGATGTGGCACCTCAGCACTTAACTGCTTTTTACAGCGGCGATGCTGGGAAGAGTCTGTGTTTTATTTGCTGACCCGCTGCAGCCTCTAGTGTACATCAGTCTGTTTGTCATTGTGTTGCTCAGGAGAAAAGCACTTAAGACACTCAAACGCTTCCCTTAAGGACTTTGCTTGTTTCTATCAGAGGCTTTTAACTCTTGTATCATTTACAGCGTGAAAATATCCACGTTTCCAAGCTATCATTTTCTAAATACCATCTGTCTCAACCAGCCTGATGCAAACTGTCGCATTCGAGGCTCCACGCTTTTCATTTTCTTTGTTAATTTATTTTTTTTACCCACCAAGAGCAGGAAAAGTCAACAAAGCATGAGCTGAGGTTTTAGGCTAAACAGAAAGAACGTTTTTAATAAAATTAACAGCATCCAGAGCAGAGTCTGAATGACAGAAGCAGAATATAAACAGAATATAAAAGCATAAAACTTTAAATGTGCATAAATATTAAATATAAAGTTTCAAATTGCACAAATATAGTATTCATAATTTATGATTTATAGATATTTAGATGTCAGGAGGTTCAGTTCAGGCTCCATGCAAACCTTGGCAACAGCACCACGTCTCCTCACTACTGTCGATATGTGCGTGCTCCTAAAGAGGCCAACTAATTACTGGGCGTCCTTTACGCAGCCTGTTGGCCCAGCTTGTCAACACCTGCTGGAAAAGGCCCGATTTAAAGCTGCGCGGACGAACGCGGAGGCAGCGAAAGGCCAGCAGGGACCCAATAATGAGCCACGAGAAAACACTTCAAGTGGACGTAACGTATTGATTTTGATTCAACCCCGCTGACCGGTCTAAGTGACTAATTGGTTTAGTGGCCACTTTAAATGACGTACAGTACTTTGTCTTTCATCTCGGGGGGAAAATAACAATTTATTTAGGCTGCTTTTTGCTTGTTAGTGACTGTTTGATGGCGCTGAGATACTGTATTGAGCAGATATTTCGCTGTCTGGCGCTTTATACCAACGCACTGTATTTGTAACAATATTTATAACAATAATAAAATACCAGTGGGTATTTAAGGTGGGACATATAGAAAAATAACTTTATTTGCAAGTGTTTGACTTGAAATGATTTGTGAATATGATCTTGCTACTGAGAAGACCCTTAAAGTGAATGTGATGTATAAGAAAACAAAAAACAGCAGGATTAAACTCATTTTTCACTTTACTGGGAGTTGTGTGAACTCTGGCAACAGCGACATCAAATAAACATGAAAAGGCTCGATTGGTTGTCATGGTTACCGTGGTATTGTTGTTATTTCGAGACCCAGGGTGTGGTGTCACAGTCTAAAGACTCCCAACTAGTGTCTGGGATCACATTTATTAGGCCCGGTGACTCAGCGGACGCTCGAACGCACCACGGGCCACGAACGCACCGCGTGACCTTCACAGCGCGTCTCCCGAGAGGTTCGCTCCAGTTTTCATTTGGCAAAAGGAACGCCGGAAGCAGCTCTTCAGCATCTTCAGGAAAACATCGTGTAGTAACCGCTGAAATGAAGCTTTGTCACAAAACACTCGTAAAAGACACCGCTATTGTTTCCATTTGGCACCGGAGCCGCATTTTGCTCTCCAGAGAGAGAGAGTGTTTGTGGTGCAGGTCTTAATTAGCCAGGACAGGTTATTATTATAAGTGCAGCCAGACATGCGCACAGACACACAGACAAACATTTATCTTTTTCCCTTTTTAAGCCAACAATGCTCATCGCTCCCGGCTGTGCTTCATCAACATGCTGTAAATATGCCCAATGTTCAATATTAGCTACTTTTCGTGCCATTGTTGTGTTTGCTAAGTGTTTTTCATGCGTGGGTTACTATTTCAGAAACCATTATGAAAAGGACTTTTCATTTCCCAACACAAATGCATCGTCCACCTTTGCTGTCCTCTCCCATCACACACTTGGTTTTTATTTCCAATACATATACTGTAATATGTGGGTTTTAGTGTAGCACTGTAGTGTAGCTGGTCTGTATGAAAGGAGAGAAACTAAACCTCTGACGTGCTCTCCGTCCACTAACACGTCCTCCACTCCCCAGGTTCGCGCCAGCGCCATCGCCCAGGACGCCGACCAGAACTACGACTACGCCTCCAACAGCGTCATCCTCCATCTGGACGCCGGCGACGAGGTTTACATCAAGCTCGACGGCGGCAAAGCCCACGGCGGCAACAACAACAAGTACAGCACCTTCTCTGGTTTCATCCTCTACGCAGACTGAGAGCAGGCAGACGCAGAGACAGCCGGACAGGGAAGCGTCGCGGGGGAAACGAAGGGTTGCGTGTTGAAAACCAGAATGCTTTATAGTTTTCCTTATTCTCTCTCCATCACCATGGACACCTCTGGTTTGCATCCATCAGCCGAGACATCCAGGCTCCGTAGCCAAGCCTGGATGCGAGGCTCCCGAGGACACGCTGAGAGGGGCGGCGTGGGAGGAGGGGGACGCGGCGGGAGGAGGGGGGGGCGATGTGTGGGGGGGGTGGGGGTTGTCTCCCCTCTTCGGCCCTGCTCCGTTGCACAGAAACATCGAGGAGAAAAATGAAGAGTGGACGCTCTCACCTCCCCCCTCCACAGCGGCGGGCTGCGCTGCCAGCGGACTCAGCGGGATGAAACTCGTAGTGTTGTTCCGTGCAACTTCCCTTAGATTGTGTTTTTTTTTTTTTTTTGGGGGGGGGGGGGGTAGACCTGCATAATATTCTACACAAATGAGATTTAAGAAATATATATTTGTCCTCTGTGAAGATGCAATGTTTGACTGGGATTCGAGTGGATTTGAGGGGATGTTCTGTCTGAAGCGCGTTACAGCTTCGCTGGGTGTTTTTCCTTCTCGTTGGTTCAGCAAAGGTACAGTATATATGTTGTTCATGTGGACAATACGCTCTGCACTGTATCCCACAAAAAGGCCACCTCGCACTTTTCTCACAAACACGGTCCTGCTGCTGTTCGGATTCGACCTCACGCCGCCTCTCTGAGACGCTCCAGTTCCACGCAGATGCTCCGACTTGAACGACGCGACGTCTGCTTCTGAAGTGGAAGCCACAAAGAGACGGGAATCTGAAGTGGTGGTGGGTGGGGGTGGGTGGGGGGGCATGAGGGGGCGTTCAGGCACGCTAACAGCACAGTACACGGGCACTTTTTTTTGTTTTCCAGTCTGGGCGTCTCTGAGCTTCCCTGGATGTCCTCCGTTCTTTTGCTGCACATCCACTGACACACAGGCATTATTTACCCAACATGGCGGCCTGGCAGCAGCTTGCTTGAGAACAAAAGCGACCGGGTGAGTGACTCGGGCCCGTCGCGCGTCTGTGCCGTGAGCGTCTGCATCCCAGCATGTGCCGTGCCATAGCTCCACCGTTCCCGTGCCACAGTCCTCCCGTGCTACAGCCAATGACACATATTCTACTCAGCAGCCAATGAGATTGCGCCCCGCGGGGCGGAGAGCCTCTATACATACGATGAGAAGAACAAACAGCCTGTAAATGAAATCTATGACATGTTTGTCTATCTTATCTTTTGAAATTGTTGAATACATTTAAATAATAAATGGGATTTTTTTGAGTGACTTGTCTCTGGAGAGTTCTTATAGCCCGAACGGGCTAATTAGGGAAAAGACCCAAATTACTCTGTGAGCCGAAATAACTGCAGTGCAAACAACTGGAACTGTGCTGTTTTTAAATAGGATTTTTAACAATGGCCTCTCAGTAAACACATTAAAAAGAATCATATCTGCAAGTCCCTTGTCTCTCTTTTTCCCCCTCTAAAAATACAAGTATATTTAGGGTGATGGGTGTCAGGAGAAAGATGTCTGTGTTTATACTCCCACTGTACTTTCCCAAAGTGATCCTCTGGAGCTTTGCTCCATCTGTAAAGGTGTACTCAAAGATAAAGAGCGCGCACAGCTGGAGTAAAATGCAGCTTTTGAATATCAATAAGTCCTTAAGGAAATGCAGGCTATTCCTCAACGGGCAATCACAGCATCTTTTTTTCACAGATTGTCATCAACAGAGGCGCAGAGAAGTGAGGAAAAACAGGGGGAGGAAAGATTGGGCGAGACGGAGGAGAGGCGGAATATAGTTTGACAAAGACAGATGGGGACTTGAGAAAAGGAGAGGAGCACAGACATAATGGGGAAGGCATGTCTGGGGATGGAGAGGGTGAAGACGAATATAAGGAAGAGCGACAGAAGAAGAGGGTGGCTGGTACCGATGTGGGGCTGGAGAGGGAGGAGGGCCGGATTGTTTTCAGGGTAGAGTGATTCCCTGTCGGGCCTGTGTGAGGTGTCAGGAGAGATTAGCTGGCGTAAAGCTGGAGGAGCGCGCTTGAGATAACTTGGATTGGACAAGTGTCAGGAACTGGACATTCCTCGGTCCTGGCAGGAATGGGATGTGACACCAGCCGCTATGTTGGGCCACACCGCTTTGCTCCTAGGGGAGGCAGAACCCCGGTATCATTCAATACATACACTCCCCTTTGGTCAATTACAACTCAATCACGTGCAGATCCATGGAAAAGAGCCAATGGTAGTAGCATTTGTGAATTACTTTGAATGCAATGCTACTAAAAAATCAGTCACTGCTTTAGCATTTGACACCAGCTCAGGTTCTGTATAAATGTTCTGTTAGTGTTAGAATCTGTTGAAGCAGAAGAATGACTTCAGCATTAGAGCAAAAACAACCCGCTTTGCCACAAAAAAGCAAAACATCGTCTGCATAAAAAGTGCCACGCCGGCGAAGCGTGCGTGTGATGTCACGCCGCCGAAACGTGTGTGTGACACAGCTGTTTCATGAAGCGCATTACAACTCCCAGAGTGGTAAATAACGCCTTTATGGACGCGATGGTGATGCCGGACGAACAAAAACAGTCACGTGAAAGGAAACAAGGACGCAGAATGATCTGATTTTCACGTCACTGTATTTATTTGGCATCTGTACGTGAAACAATGGTCCCAACAGCACATCTTTGAAGTCTTATTTACTGCCTAAATGTGAAGTGCATAGAATACACAATGCAGCGCTTTCATGTCGGATGCATATGATTCACTGTGATTCCTGCTAACAAGCTCACAATCCCCCCGCGTCAAATGCCATAGATGCAAAAACGAACCCGTGCAATTCAACATCCGTCTGTCACGAGGCTAAATAACGAGCCGTCTGAGTATAATGGGAGGCTCCTGCACCGCCGGTGTGAGAATAAAACCTATTTAAGGTGTTAATTAATGTTATCTGGATGGTTATATTTAATTTTATTTAGCATATTGAAGGCGTCTGGCAGCGGCACCCATGGGCAGGAGCTGCCTGGAGGGGAGGAGGCGCTCTCAACTTTTACAACCGTCCCTCGCATGCACTCCAGCACCATCATTTTCGGTCTATTTCCAAGTCTGACCTTTTGTCTCGTTCCGCTTTTTTTTTTTTTTTTTTCCCCCCACCTATTTTCATACCTTCTTACCGCGCGTTACCTTTAACCCGGAATGACAACGGCAAAGGTTGGCAAAGCAGATAGCTGTTAGCGGCCTGGTTTCCCCCCGTCCGCCCAGAGCCGCCCCCGTGCACTCGCATGAATGAGCACGGCCGCGCGCGCCGCTCCACGACGGCGCCGTCGCGCGTTGCGGCTGTCGGCCGCGCTGCGTGGCCTCCTCCCGCCCCGCGTGACTCCCTCTGTCACTTCGCTTTGCAGCTGAGGAGGGGGCCTCTCGCGCGTGTCCCTCCGCGGGCCCGAGCTGCCAGCCCAGGTGTACCGAGCAGTCACTCCCCGAGCCGGGGGGAGCCGGGCCGGGCCGGAGCCGCCCGCCGCGTGACCCCGCGACCCCCGCGCTGCCGCTCCGCTGCCTCTGCGTGCTGTTCAACGCTGCGGTAACAAATTCCCGGCCGCGGCAGGAAGAAAGTTGTCTCACAGAACTTCAGACGCTTCCGACCCCTTCCTCTCTCTCTCTCTCTCTCTCTCTCTCTCTCTCTCTCATCCACCGTCTCATCCTCCGTCGCTGCTTACATTACGCTTGCTCACAAGCGTCCGAGCGCCGGCCTTTTACTCGCTCCAGGCAGAAACACAGTGAGCGCTCCTCGCGTCCTCCGCCCCCTCGGCGGTGAAAAAACGCGGCGCCGTCCACGCGTTTGCAGCGCCGCATCTCCGGAGGAGCTCGCTGTAAAGAGACTTGAAAGAAGCACAAACATCCACCAGGCCGTTTTTTCCCACCCTTTAACAGGCTGAGTGCATTAGTGACCTTTTAAAGTGCTTTCTCCCCGGTGCTTCGCTCACACGACCAAAGAAGAGGAAAGCTACAAATGCGGCTAAAAAGCTGACACACTTTAGGCGAAGATCAAACCATTTCTTAGCTGTGAGGCAGCACTTGGTGTATTAATGCTATTCAATTATGTAGCAGAGACAAACAACACAACACCATTGATGCCTTAAAACGGGGTCCGACTTTTCAGACAGCGCTGCTCAACGTCTCATCACCTAAAACAACACCTGAGTCTGCATTTACCTGCGTCGCCTCATAAACGCTGAAGAATCGTCCGCTGCGGAGGGAAAGAGATGAAGACACAATGGTGGAGAACAGATTCAATTTGCTGCTGTACTCAGAGTGGAGACAAGGTTACGGAGTACATTTACTTGCAGAAATGGAAGCGTTTGTTTTCTTCATCTACAAAATGACCTTATTGGTTAGAATCGTGGGAGGCAGTGAGTTTGCACCATATGACTCTAATTGCAGCGAATCTATCTCTGTGCGTGCGTGTGTGTGTGTGTGTGTGTGTGTGTGTGTGTGTGTGTGTGTGTGTGTGTGTGTGTGTGTGTGTGTGTGTGTGTGTGTGTGTGTGTGTGTGCGTGCGTGCGTGCGTGTGTGTGTTGCGTGAGCGGACATCAGACGCAGCTCGCCGGCCCACGGCGGGAACCGCAGCGAGGTGGACGAGCACGGAGTCGCCGGGGGCAGATGTCGGAGAGGAGATGTTGCCCTCCGCGTTACTCCCACTAGAGTGGGGGGGGGCGAGCACATGGAACACACGAGCGAGTAGAAGTAGCCACCGTAGCTCTTAATAAGGCACAGAACCTCCTCAAGATGTCTGAGGGAGACGGCGCAACCGGGGGAACGCGCTCGTGCCAAACGGCTGATAAAATGAAAGGCCACCAGATTCTGGCGCGACGTCAGCCGGCTGCTTCTTCTGACTAACACCTCCCCGCATGCAGCTCCACCCGCCGCCCCCCCCCCCCCCCCCCGATGCCTGACGCGTTGAAGGGCCGTGCGGCCCCGCAGTCGCGCGACCCAAACGAGCATTTGCTGTGTTTATTTGGAGACGTGGAAGGACCTCTGGAGAGGAGCCAGCGTAATGAGGTTTGCGACGACAATTCCATTATTCGTTTATGCCATATGTTCGGATTTCGCAGAGCAGTCACACACAAACACGCTGGCGCTGCTGCTGATACGGAAGCTTTTTTTGGGGGCCTGTCAATGTCACTGGTTTCTTCTCAGCAGCCGTACACACTCAGCCAAAGGTTCTGTCTTCAATCAGTAATGTACTATAACCTAATGTACTATCATGAGTATTATATGAGTATATTTGGTCATAAGCAAAATATGAAACAGGCAATACTAAAAGATTAACAAATAAAGCAG